>NC_133726.1:5174119-5384119 GCF_048934315.1 Petromyzon marinus
AGTGCTCCCGGTGAGAGACGCACCGCACAAACACCACCCCAACCAAATTACTAAGTGTCCCTACCACCACCACCCACCCCCCCCCGCCACAGCAGACTCTCGGGGCCGGGCACGGCACGCGAAGGGGGTGGGTGGCCAGCACCACGCCCCGGCCGCCTTTGTCTCCCCAGTGGCGACGCTTTTACACACTGCACCAGGCGCTCAGTTGAGGCTGAGTCGACCTAGGGGATGCCCAGGACCGGTTCAGATAATCGTCACCGGGTGTTGGTGGGAGTGAGCGGGAATCGAACCCGGTTGGCCGGGTTCGTAGCGCAGCGTAGCGCTAACAGCTGCACTACCGCTCCACCACCACACATACGCCACCAACCACTACAAAGGACAAAGATCCCCCGTGTAGCCTTAAGAGACTGTTGGGGCAAGTGCTGTTGGCGAGCAGCGCCTACGAAGGCCGGCATGGCACACGAAGCGGTGGGTGGCCAGCACCACGCCCGACCGCCTTTGTCTCCCCAATGGCGATGTTCCCTACACACCGCTTACACCGGGTACTCATTTGAGGCTGAGTCGACCTGTAAACACGGCAGCAGTCTCTAGAACTCTCGCCTGGTCAACCAAAACGACCGCGCGAGTCTCCGCCAAGCTCGACCGACCGTTTGACGCTGGGCCGCTGCGGTCACCCCATCATCGTGAACGTGCGCACGGGCACCCTGTGCCACTCTGTGCCACCCTGCGCCACCCTGCACCATGCTCTGCCACTCTGTACAATCCTGTGCCACTCTGAACCACCCTGCGCCACTCTGTGCCACCCTGCGCCACCCTGCACCATGCTCTGCCACCCTGCACCATGCTCTGCCACTCTGTACAACCCTGTGCCACTCTGTGCCACCCTGCGCCGCCCTGCACCATGCTCTGCCACTCTGTACAACCCTGTGCCACTTTGTACAATCCTGTGCCACTCTGTACAATCCTGCGCCACTCTGTGCCACCCTGCGCCACCCTGCACCATGCTCTGCCACTCTGTACAATCCTGTGCCACTCTGAACCACCCTGTGCCACTCTGTGCCACCCTGCGCCACCCTGCACCATGCTCTGCCACTCTGTACAATCCTGTGCCACTCTGAACCACCCTGTGCCACTCTGTGCCACCCTGCGCCACCCTGCACCATGCTCTGCCACTCTGTACAACCCTGTGCCACTCTGTACAATCCTGTGCCACTCTGTACAATCCTGCGCCACTCTGTGCCACCCTGCGCCACCCTGCACCATGCTCTGCCACTCTGTACAATCCTGTGCCACTCTGAACCACCCTGTGCCACTCTGAACCACCCTGCGCCGCCCTGCACCATGCTCTGCCACTCTGAACAACCCTGTGCCACTCCGTACAATCCTGTGCCACCCTGCACCATGCTCTGCCACTCTGTACAACCCTGTGCCACTCTGAACCACCCTGTGCCACTCTGTGCCACCCTGCGCCACCCTGCACCATGCTCTGCCACTCTGTACAATCCTGTGCCACTCTGAACCACCCTGTGCCACTCTGTGCCACCCTGCGCCGCCCTGCACCATGCTCTGCCACTCTGTACAACCCTGTGCCACTCTGTACAATCCTGTGCCACTCTGTACAATCCTGCGCCACTCTGTGCCACCCTGCGCCACCCTGCACCATGCTCTGCCACTCTGTACAATCCTGTGCCACTCTGAACCACCCTGTGCCACTCTGAACCACCCTGCGCCGCCCTGCACCATGCTCTGCCACTCTGAACCACCCTGTGCCACTCCGTACAATCCTGTGCCACCCTGCACCATGCTCTGCCACTCTGTACAACCCTGTGCCACTCTGTACAATCCTGTGCCACTCTGTACAATCCTGCGCCACTCTGTGCCACCCTGCGCCACCCTGCACCATGCTCTGCCACTCTGTACAATCCTGTGCCACTCTGAACCACCCTGTGCCACTCTGTGCCACCCTGCGCCACCCTGCACCATGCTCTGCCACTCTGTACAATCCTGTGCCACTCTGAACCACCCTGTGCCACTCTGTGCCACCCTGCGCCGCCCTGCACCATGCTCTGCCACTCTGTACAACCCTGTGCCACTCTGTACAATCCTGTGCCACTCTGTACAATCCTGCGCCACTCTGTGCCACCCTGCGCCACCCTGCACCATGCTCTGCCACTCTGTACAATCCTGTGCCACTCTGAACCACCCTGTGCCACTCTGAACCACCCTGCGCCGCCCTGCACCATGCTCTGCCACTCTGAACCACCCTGTGCCACTCCGTACAATCCTGTGCCACCCTGCACCATGCTCTGCCACTCTGTACAACCCTGTGCCACTCTGAACCACCCTGTGCCACTCTGTGCCACCCTGCGCCACCCTGCACCATGCTCTGCCACTCTGTACAATCCTGTGCCACTCTGAACCACCCTGTGCCACTCTGTGCCACCCTGCGCCGCCCTGCACCATGCTCTGCCACTCTGTACAACCCTGTGCCACTCTGTACAATCCTGTGCCACTCTGTACAATCCTGCGCCACTCTGTGCCACCCTGCGCCACCCTGCACCATGCTCTGCCACTCTGTACAATCCTGTGCCACTCTGAACCACCCTGTGCCACTCTGAACCACCCTGCGCCGCCCTGCACCATGCTCTGCCACTCTGAACCACCCTGTGCCACTCCGTACAATCCTGTGCCACCCTGCACCATGCTCTGCCACTCTGTACAACCCTGTGCCACTCTGTACAATCCTGTGCCACTCTGTACAATCCTGCGCCACTCTGTGCCACCCTGCGCCACCCTGCACCATGCTCTGCCACTCTGTACAATCCTGTGCCACTCTGAACCACCCTGTGCCACTCTGTGCCACCCTGCGCCACCCTGCACCATGCTCTGCCACTCTGTACAATCCTGTGCCACTCTGAACCACCCTGTGCCACTCTGTGCCACCCTGCGCCGCCCTGCACCATGCTCTGCCACTCTGTACAACCCTGTGCCACTCTGTACAATCCTGTGCCACTCTGTACAATCCTGCGCCACTCTGTGCCACCCTGCGCCACCCTGCACCATGCTCTGCCACTCTGTACAATCCTGTGCCACTCTGAACCACCCTGTGCCACTCTGAACCACCCTGCGCCGCCCTGCACCATGCTCTGCCACTCTGAACCACCCTGTGCCACTCCGTACAATCCTGTGCCACCCTGCACCATGCTCTGCCACTCTGTACAACCCTGTGCCACTCTGAACCACCCTGTGCCACTCTGTGCCACCCTGCGCCACCCTGCACCATGCTCTGCCACTCTGTACAATCCTGTGCCACTCTGAACCACCCTGTGCCACTCTGTGCCACCCTGCGCCGCCCTGCACCATGCTCTGCCACTCTGTACAACCCTGTGCCACTCTGTACAATCCTGTGCCACTCTGTACAATCCTGCGCCACTCTGTGCCACCCTGCGCCACCCTGCACCATGCTCTGCCACTCTGTACAATCCTGTGCCACTCTGAACCACCCTGTGCCACTCTGAACCACCCTGCGCCGCCCTGCACCATGCTCTGCCACTCTGAACCACCCTGTGCCACTCCGTACAATCCTGTGCCACCCTGCACCATGCTCTGCCACTCTGTACAACCCTGTGCCACTCTGAACCACCCTGTGCCACTCTGTGCCACCCTGCGCCACCCTGCACCATGCTCTGCCACCCTGCACCATGCTCTGCCACTCTGTACCACCCTGTGCCACTCTGTGCCACCCCGCGCCGCCCCGTCGCGCAGGCAGGCGTCCCGGGCGTCGCGTACCAGCGGGCGCACCGAGCCGGGCCGCCGGGCCCCACCGGAGAGCGGCCGCCCCTCGCCGGTGCCCAGCTACGTCTCCTCGGCGCGCTCCGACTACGGCGCCGGCGACGAGACGGCCGCCCGGACGGGGCAGCCGCGGGGGCAGCCGCGGGAAGCTGGCGGGGGGCGAACGACGCCGGCGGCGGCGGCGGCGGCGGCCGGGAAGGCCGGGAAGGCCGGGAAGGCCGGGAAGGCCGGGAACGCGCAGCGGCCTCAGTCGCGGGATTCCGGCGCCGTGTCGCCGGCGTTCAGTAAGCACAGCGGAGTGTCGAGCCGCGGTGGCAAGGTGAGGGACGTGGGAGAGAGCGGCGCGGTTGGGCGAGCGAGTGGTTGGGCGAACGAGTGGTTGGGCGAGTGAGTCGTTGGTTGAGAGAGTGGTTGGGCGAGCGAGTTGTTGGGCGAACGAGTGGTTAGGCAAGTGGTTGGTTGGGCGAGTGAGTCGTTGGTTGAGAGAATGGTTGGGTGAGCGAGTGGTTGGGTGAGCGAGTGGTTGGGTGAGCGAGTGGTTTAGTGAGAGTGTGGTTGGGTGAGCGAGTGGTTGGGTGAGAGAGTGGTTGGGTGAGCGAGTGGTTTGGTGAGAGTGTGGTTGGGTGAGCGAGTGGTTGGGTGAGAGAGTGGTTGGTTGAGCGAGTGGTTGGGTGAGCGAGTTGTTTGGTGAGAGTGTGGTTGGGTGAGCGAGTGGTTGGGTGAGCGAGCGGTTGGGTGAGCGAGCGGTTGGGTGAGCGAGCGGTTGGGTGAGAGAGCGGTTGGGTGAGCGAGTGGTTGGGTGAGCGAGTGGTTGGGTGAGAGAGTGGTTGGGTGAGCGAGTGGTTGGGTGAGCGAGTGGTTGGGTGAGCGAGTGGTTGGGTGAGCGAGTGGTTGGGTGAGCGAGTGGCTGGGTGAGAGAGTGGTTGGGTGAGCGAGTGCTTAGGTGAGCGAGTGGTTGGGTGAGCGAGTGGTTGGGTGAGAGAGTGGTTGGGTGAGCGAGTGGTTGGGTGAGCGAGTGGTTGGGTGAGAGAATGGTTGGGTGAGCGAGTGGTTGGGTGAGCGAGCGGTTGGGTGAGCGAGCGGTTGGGTGAGCGAGCGGTTGGGTGAGCGAGCGGTTGGGTGAGCGAGCGGTTGGGTGAGCGAGCGGTTGGGTGAGCGAGCGGTTGGGTGAGCGAGCGGTTGGGTGAGCGAGCGGTTGGGTGAGCGAGCGGTTGGGTGAGCGTGCGGTTGGGTGAGCGAGCGGTTGGGTGAGCGAGCGGTTGGGTGAGCGTGCGGTTGATGACAATGCCGATGACACCCATAACGATCTGTCCATGCAGTCGAGCAAGTCGGCCAATGACGAGGAGGACGAGGGGGAGGAGAGGGAGGGAGAGGAGAGGGAGGGAGAGGAGAGGGAGGGGGAGGACGACGATGATGACGACGACAGCAAGCAGTGGCAGCGCCGTCGACCCCGGCAGAACGAAGAGGGCGACGAGGTGGACGAAGGGGACGAGGAGCAGGGGGGTGAGGAGGGGGGTGAGGAGGTGGGGGGCAGGAGGAAGGTGGACAAGATGTTCAGCAAGTGCTCCAAGAAGTCGATGGAGTCCGGGGGGTGGACGTCCGAGATCGACCTCCGCTCCAACACGGGGGCCTCCAGCGCCATGGGGAGTCGCTGTGTCTCGGTGCCGGCCGTCAACATGCGCCGGGTGAGAGGCGGCACCACCACCACCACCACCACCACGGCACCACCACCACCACGGCACCACCACCACCACGGCACCACCACCACGGCACCACCACCACCACCACCACGGCACCACCACCACCACCACCACGGCACCACCACCACCACCACGGCACCACCACCACCACCACCACGGCACCACCACCACCACGGCACCACCACCACCACGGTACAAAAAAAAGACAAAGATCCCCCGTATAGCCTTAACAGACTGTAGGGGCAAGTGGTGTTAGCGAGCACCTATGAAGGCCGGCACGGCACACGAGGGGGTAGGTGGCCAGCACCACGCCCGGCCACCTTTGTCTCCCCAGTGGCGATGTTTACACACCGCACCAGGTACTCATTTGAGGCTGAGTCGACCTAGGAGAGGCCCAGGACCGGTTCAGATAATCTTCACCGGTGTTGGCCGCGTGAGCGGGAATCGAACCCGGGTCGCCAGGTCCGTAGCGCAGCGTAGCGCTAACCGCTACACCACCGCTCCCCGCACCACGGCACCACCACCACCACCACCACCTTCAACGCACCATCAACACCACCGCCCCAGCGTGGCACTCACCTGGACGCCGCTGCCACTGGTCCCCAGGGGCTCGACGAGGAGGACGAGGAGGAGGACATTGACGGCATCGTCACCTCGCACCGTGGCAGCACCAGCGGCACCATGCGCTCCACCGTGCGTGCCACACCCGCCACACACGCCCTGGCTCGTGCCGTCAGCCACGGCTGCTCCCGTGACCCCGTGGCTCTCCCTGTGAGCCACGGGCTCCTCCTGCGGCCCCGTGGCTCGCGCTGCGAGCCCGTGGCGCTCCCTGTGCGAGGTGGTGTGACGTCTGCGTGAGTCAGTGGCATTGCCTCCTCCGTGGCTCTCTGCGTGTGAGGCTTTGGGTCTCTGTGAGTCTCGACGTGAGTCAGTTTCACCCCACAGATGAGTATCACCATGGTCTCATGAGCACAGCCAGCTTGGATGATGATGCTGATGATGATGATGCTGCTGCTGATGATGATGATTATAATGATGGTTATGATGATGCTGCTGATGCTGATGATGATAATGCTGATGATGATGATGCTGCTGATGATGATGCTGATGCTGCTGATGATGCAGATGATGATGATGCTGCTGCTGATGATGATTATAATGATGGTTATGATGATGCTGCTGATGCTACTGATGATGATGCTGCTAATGCCGCTGATGTTACTGATGATGATGATGCTGATTCTGATGATCGTGATGATGCTGCTGCTGATGCTGATGCTGCCAACGCTGCTGCTGCTGATGATGATGATGCCAACGCTGTTGCTGCTGCTGCTGATGATGATGAAGACGCCAATGCTGCTGCTGCTGATGCTGTGCGTGCGTGCGCAGGTGAGCATGATGAGCCTGATGAGCACGTACAGCGAGGTGGACTTTGGCGCCGGCGTGGAGGTGAAGGGCGACGTGCTGCTCTCGCTGCAGTATGAGTACCGTACCGGCACGCTCAACGTGAACGTGCGCAAGTGCCGCAGCCTCGCTTTCGGCAACGCCAAGAAGCAGAGCTCCAACCCGTACGTACGGGGAGGGGACACACGCTCGCGCACCACGCGGGGGACACGTAGGGGATGGGGGGACACGCGGGGACACACGGGGGACACGCGGGGACACGTAGGGGATGGGGGGACACGCGGGGACACGTGGGGACACGTGGGGACACACGGGGGACACGCTGGGACACGCTGGGACACGTGGGGGACACGTGGGGGACACGCTGGGACACGTGGGGGACACGCTGGGACACGTGGGGGACACGCTGGGACACGTGGGGGACACGTGGGGGACACGTGGGGACACACGGGGGACACGTGGGGACACGTGGGGGACACGTGGGGACACGTGGGGGACACGTGGGGACACGTGGGGGACACGTGGGGGACACGCTGGGACACGTGGGGGACACGTGGGGGACACGCTGGGACACGTGGGGGACACGTGGGGGACACGCTGGGACACGTGGGGGACACGTGGGGGACACGCTGGGACACGTGAGGGACACGTGGGGGACACGCGGGGGATGGGGGGACAGGCGGGGGAGGAACGGGGAGTCACGGAGATACAGAGACCGGGAGACACGCATGAGTAGACACGGACACGGACGTGTCGGAGAGTCGGGGACGCGGAGACGACGTTGCACCGTGACCGTGGTTGGCTGCGGGCCAGGTACGTGAAGGTGTACCTGCTGCCAGACAAGTCCAAGCAGAGCAAGCGCAAGACCACGACGCAGAAGAACACGGTCAACCCGGTGTACAACGAGACGCTCAAGGTGCAGGGCGCGCTGCCCGGGCGGTGCCGCTGGACGAGCACGCCGGTTATCCACACGCCGGTTATCCGCTCCCCTGTTATCCGCTGCCCTGTTATCCGCACATCGGTTATCCGCTCCCCTGTTATCCACACGCCGGTTATCCGCACATCGGTTATCCACTCCCCTGTTATCCACACGCCAGTTATCCGCACGCTGGTTATCCGCATGCCGGTTATCCGCACGCCGGTTATCCGCTCCCCTGTTATCCGCACGCTGGTTATCCGCACGCCAGTTATCCGCTCCCCTGTTTTCCGCACGCCGGTTATCCGCACGCCAGTTATCCGCTCCCCTGTTATCCGCACGCCGGTTATCCGCTCCCCTGTTATCCGCACGCCGGTTATCCGCACGCCGGTTATCCGCACGCCGGTTATCCGCACATCGGTTATCCGCTCCCCTGTTATCCGCTCCCCTGTTATCCGCACGCCGGTTATCCGCTCCCCTGTTATCCGCTCCCCTGTTATCCGCTCCCCTGTTATCCGCTCCCCTGTTATCCGCACGCCGGTTATCTTTGCGCGTGTGTCTGCGGAGCCATAAGCTCGCCGAGTTCGAGTCCCGATCGTGGCCAACGCCGGTGACGATTGTCTGAACCGGTCCCTGGGCCCTCCCCGAGGTCGGCTCGGCCTCAACACGCGGTGTGAGGCTGCCTTACGCACCGGCCCTCGCACGCCGCTCCGGCCTTCACAGGCACGCCGCTCCGCTAGCAGTACTTGCCCCCAACAGTCTGTTAAGGCTGTGCGGGGGATCTTTGTCTTCATAGGTGCTGCTACTCCCTAACAGCACTTGCCCCCAACAGTCTGTTAAGGCTGTGCGGGGGATCTTTGTCTTCATAGGTGCTGCCACTCCCTACCAGCACTTGCCCCCAACAGTCCGTTAGGCTGTGCGGGGGATCTTTGTCTTCATAGGTGCTGCTGCTACTCGCTAACAGCACTTGCCCAAAGAGTATATTAAGGCTATATGGGGGATATTTATCTTTATAGGTGCTGCTACTCCCTAACAGCACTTGCCCCCAACAGTCTGTTAAGGCTGTACGGGGGATCTTTATCTTTATAGGTTCTGCTACTCCCTAACATCACTTGCCCCCAACAGTCTGTTAAGGCTATACGGGAGGTCTTTGTCTTTATAGGAGCTGCTACTCCCTAACAGCACTTGCCCCCAACAGTCTGTTAAGGCTGTACGGGGGATCTTTATCTTTATAGGTGCTGCTACTCCCTAACAGCACTTGCCCCCAAACAGTCTGTTAAGGCTATACGGGAGGTCTTTGTCTTTATAGGGGCTGCTGCTGCTGCTACTCGCTACGAACAGCACTTGCCCCAACAGTCCGTCAAGGCTACACGGTGGTGGGGGTGGAACCTTTGTCTTTGCTCGCAGTACACCATCTCGCAGTCGCAGCTGTCGACGCGCACGCTGCAGCTCACCGTGTGGCACCACGACACGTTCGGGCGCAACGCCTTCCTGGGAGAGACGGAGATCAACATGGACACGTGGAACCTGGACAACACGGACGAGCAGTGGCTCCCCCTGCAGCGCAAGGTGACCTCGGTGGCCGGGAGATGTTGACTCCCTCGCCCGGCGTGCAGGAGGTCGTGGGTTCGATCCCGACCCCAACGACGCCTGCTGTTGCTGTATATACGGAGTTTGCGTGTCTCTCTCTCTCATCACCATCATCACGGTGGCTATGAGATGTTAACTACCTCGCCTGGTATGCAGGAGGTCGTGGGTTCGATCCCGACCCTGACGCCTGCTGTATATTTGGAGTTTGCGTGTCTCTCTCTCTCTCTGTCTCATCATCACGGTGGCTATGAGATGTTAACGACCTCGCTGGGCATGCGGGAGGTCGTTGGTTCGATCCCGACCCCGACGACGCCTGCTGTTGCTGTATATTCGGAGTTTGCGTGTCTCTCTCTCTCTCTCCCCATGTGGATTTTGCTCCGGGTCCTCCGGTTTTTCCCTCCACCACATTTACAATCAACGTCACCACGCGTTCAGAGCAGGGGTCAGCAACATGCGGTGGCTGAGTAAGGACTGCTGCTTCATGACCTTATTTATCAAGGGCCACTGTCTTGTATTCACGTTGCATTGCCGCTCTTGAGATGTTGAGGATTTTTTTTAATACGCAATTCGAAACTAACGTACGTACGTATGCATGTGTGTGTGTGTTGTACATAGCCAACCGCCAGTATGTACGTGTGTGTGTTGAACTTCTTTCGCACCGTACGTAGCCAACAGTGCTAATCGTTGAAAGGAGAAAATCGTACGCATTAAGAGCCGACGTTTTGTGCAGTAGCCCTTCTAAAGAGCGTCTGGTTTTTGTTGTTGTTGTTGCCTGTGCATGTGAACCACTGCCAACACCAACAACAGCAGCAGCAACAACCCCGAGGTAATTTTGGACATCTGTTTAAAAAGTAAATATTTTAACGTATAGAGCTCTACGGCAAGTCGCATTCCTGCCGTGTAAATATTCCCATTCCCGATCGGGGGCGTCGAGTCGGCGGCGAAAGTGAAACTGTTGAGAGTCTTTAGGTTGACCGCGGTTACGGGTGGGCGATTATCGTCGGCAGGTGTGTAAATAAAAAAAGTCGCTTCAACTCCCCTTGGCTGCAGGGTGCAAGTCCCTCCGCAGGTGCAGAATCCTCGCCGGGACAGGGAGCCACGGAGGGGCGGTGTCGGGGGTCAGTGCCGGATGATCCCAGTAGCACAAGTAGCTACATGTGTAGTAGCTACACGTGTAGTAGCTACATGTGTAGTAGCTACATGTGTAGTAGCTGCATGTGTAGTAGCTACGTGTGTAGTAGCTACGTGTGTAGTAGCTACGTGTGTAGTAGCTACGTGTGTAGTAGCTACGTGTGTAGTAGCTACATGTGTAGTAGCTACATATGTGTAGTAGCTACGTGTGTAGTAGCTACGTGTGTAGTAGCTACATGTGTAGTAGCTACGTGTGTAGTAGCTGGATGTGTAGTAGCTACGTGTGTAGTAGCTACGTGTGTAGTAGCTACATGTGTAGTAGCTACGTGTGTAGTAGCTACGTGTGTAGTAGCTACATGTGTAGTAGCTACATGTGTAGTAGCTGCATGTGTAGTAGCTACGTGTGTAGTAGCTCCGTGTGTAGTAGCTGGATGTGTAGTAGCTACGTGTGTAGTAGCTACGTGTGTAGTAGCTACATGTGTAGTAGTTTGATGTGTAGTAGTTTCATGTGTAGTAGCTACGTGTGTAGTAGCTACGTGTGTAGTAGTTTGATGTGTAGTAGTTTCATGTGTAGTAGCTACGTGTGTAGTAGCTACGTGTGTAGTAGCTACATGTGTAGTAGCTGCATGTGTAGTAGCTACATGTGTAGTAGCTACATATGTAGCTACTACACGTGTAGTAGCTACATGTGTAGTAGCTACATGTGTAGTAGCTACATATGTAGCTACTACACGTGTAGTAGCTACATGTGTAGTAGCTACGTGTGTAGTAGCTACATGTGTAGTAGCTACGTGTGTAGTAGTTTCATGTGTAGTAGCTACATGTGTAGTAGCTACGTGTGTAGTAGTTTCATGTGTAGTAGCTATATGTGTAGTAGCTACATGTGTAGTAGCTACTACATGTGTAGTAGCTACGTGTGTAGTAGCTGTATGTGTAGTAGCTGTATGTGTAGTAGCTATATGTGTAGTAGCTACATGTGTAGTAGCTACGTATGTAGTAGTTTCATGTGTAGTAGCTGCATGTGTAGTAGCTACGTGTGTAGTAGCTACTTGTGTAGTAGCTACGTGTGTAGTAGCTACATGTGTAGTAGCTACGTGTGTAGTAGCTACGTGTGTAGTAGCTACATGTGTAGTAGCTACATGTGTAGTAGCTACGTGTGTAGTAGCTACGTGTGTAGTAGCTGCATGTGTAGTAGCTACGTGTGTAGTAGCTGCATGTGTAGTAGCTACGTGTGTAGTAGCTGCGTGTGTAGTAGCTGCATGTGTAGTAGCTACGTGTGTAGTAGCTGCATGTGTAGTAGCTACGTGTGTAGTAGCTGCGTGTGTAGTAGCTGCATGTGTAGTAGCTACGTGTGTAGTAGCTACGTGTGTAGTAGCTACATGTGTAGTAGCTACGTGTGTAGTAGCTACGTGTGTAGTAGCTGCATGTGTAGTAGCTACGTGTGTAGTAGCTGCATGTGTAGTAGCTACGTGTGTAGTAGCTGCGTGTGTAGTAGCTGCATGTGTAGTAGCTACGTGTGTAGTAGCTACGTGTGTAGTAGCTACATGTGTAGTAGCTACGTGTGTAGTAGCTACGTGTGTAGTAGCTGCATGTGTAGTAGCTACATGTGTAGTAGCTGCATGTGTAGTAGCTACGTGTGTAGTAGCTGCATGTGTAGTAGCTGCATGTGTAGTAGCTACGTGTGTAGTAGCTACGTGTGTAGTAGCTCCGTGTGTAGTAGCTACGTGTGTAGTAGCTACGTGTGTAGTAGCTACGTGTGTAGTAGCTACGTGTGTAGTAGCTACGTGTGTAGTAGCTACATGTGTAGTAGCTACGTGTGTAGTAGCTACGTGTGTAGTAGCTACGTGTGTAGTAGCTCCGTGTGTAGTAGCTACGTGTGTAGTAGCTACGTGTGTAGTAGCTGCATGTGTAGTAGCTACATGTGTAGTAGCTATATGTGTAGTAGCTACGTGTGTAGTAGCTACGTGTGTAGTAGCTACGTGTGTAGTAGCTGCATGTGTAGTAGCTACATGTGTAGTAGCTACATGTGTAGTAGCTACGTGTGTAGTAGCTACATGTGTAGTAGCTACGTGTGTAGTAGCTGCGTGTTTAGTAGCTACATGTGTAGTAGCTACGTGTGTAGTAGCTACATGTGTAGTAGCTACGTGTGTAGTAGCTCCGTGTGTAGTAGCTGCATGTGTAGTAGCTGCATGTGTAGTAGCTGCATGTGTAGTAGCTGCATGTGTAGTAGCTCCGTGTGTAGTAGCTACATGTGTAGTAGCTACATGTGTAGTAGCTCCGTGTGTAGTAGCTGCATGTGTAGTAGCTGCATGTGTAGTAGCTGCATGTGTAGTAGCTACATGTGTAGTAGCTACATGTGTAGTAGCTACGTGTGTAGTAGCTACTACTACACGTGTAGTAGCTACATGTGTAGTAGCTACACGTGTAGTAGCTACTACACATGTGTAGTAGCTACTACTACTATGTAGCTACTACACATGTGTAGTAGCTACTACTATGTAGCTACTACACATGTGTAGTGTAGCTACATAGTAGTAGCACACACATGTGTAGTAGCTACATGTGTAGTAGCTACGTGTGTAGTAGCTACATGTGTAGTCGCTACACGTGTAGTAGCTACTACATATGATGCTACGGGCCCCGCACTTTCAAGGGCCCCGCGCTAAATGCTTCCAAGCTATCAATTCCGGTTCAGTGATTCTGCACTTGCTCTATTACTATAGTACTATACCACCTTCAGCTTTTACGAACGACCGGGTGTTTAAGGTTATCGATTTCTCGCATTATCTGTCTGTATAGCGAATGAAGAAAATGCAATTACTTTACCGTGCAAGTTAAGCATTTACGTGCTTTAATATTTACGTGTTTATATTTCATTTTAATTTAGGGCCTCTTTTATCACAGCACAATGCTACAGGCCCCGCACCAGCTTCGTCCGGCACTGTTAGTGCAGCACGACAATTCCCTTACCGGAGACGAGTTGCGGCCGGTTGGCCGACACCGTCACCGGACGGAAACTTGCAGAACTTCGTCCTTTGCGGTTTTGCAGAACCCCCCCCCCCCTCAGCCCCTCTGCAATGTTGCTGTTTGTTGTTTACTCAACGAGTCTGTTGTCTGCGTCTTTTGTTGCTTGTTGCTGTCGTCGTCGTTGCCTGGCCTCAGTCCCAGGCTCAGGCGGGTGGCATTCCGCAGTACAAGGGCGAGCTCACGGTGTCTCTCAAGTTCGTCCCTGCCCACCTGGTCCCCGAGGAGAAGCCAGCCGGTAAGCCTCCTTCCATGGGGGGGGGGATCCTTTGTTTGGCAGTATCAAAATGATTTTGTTAAACATCAAGGATAAACGCAACTTTTCATCGTGTCTCATTGGGACGAGCGCACAAGGGCCCCCCCCCCCCTCCGGTACAACGCACGCCGGTGTTGTCCGCAGGGGATGTGGGAACATTGCGGGGCGCTTTGTACGAGTCTCGGCGTGGGGTAGAGAACGACATCGCTGCTCAATGCTCACGCTGAGGGGCTTCCTCTGATGGGGGGGGGGGGGGGCGAGAGAGTGGTGGTGGTGGGGGGGTAGAGAGTGGAAAGTGAAGAAACAATTTTTTGTTATTAGATTTGCGCGCGACACGATGACAAAGGCCCGCAGCAGAACGCCGCGTTCTGATTGATGACGACCGGGGGATCACAAACTATTTTCTAAACTCTTTTGTTACTTTTTCTGGGTAAGGCCCCGCTGAGCTTAGTGGCTCTCTTTCAGAAGCCACCGGTCCGTCGCAAGCGATAGCCCGTCGAGGTGGGCTTGTCGTCATTCGTGTGGACAATTTTTATCAGCAAACTCTTCAAACGCGTGACCTCGCTGATTCTAAATGCAGGGAGGGGAAAACCGGAGGACCCTGATTAAAAATCCACGTCACCACGGGGAGACAGAGAGAGAGAGACACGCAAACTCCACATACACGGCGGCAGGCGTCAGGGTCGGGATCGAACCCACGACCTCCTGCGTACCAGGCGAGGTAGTTAACATCTCGCCTTTCTGGAAATAAATCTGGGGGTGTTAAGATGTTCAGACACCAAATAGATTCTCCCTATTGCAGGGCATCACGCCTGCGTTAACCACGCATGCTCGTGGCAAAACGTGCAAAGAAACACGCTCCGATAATAACGTTAAGCGTCATGGGACCTCCTCTGCCAGTGCCAAAATACCAGAAGGGGTTTTCCCCCTTTTTTTCTGGCAACGAAACCAGCCGCGTTAAGGTGTTAAAACGCCAAACTGAAACATTCTCACGAGGAATCGCGTCCGCATTCCGACCGCAATGCCTGTGCTCAGAATGCGAACGAACAACAAGCTCTGATAGTATAATGGCATTGTGCTTGGAACCGATTTGCCCACACCCAGAGACGGCGAGCTCCTTCATGGCCTCGTCACCCCACCAGCGTTAGACCAGAGAACGGCGCCACAAGGCGAAAGGGTACATGGGCAATGCAAGTATCTGAAAGCATAGAAGTGTAATGTAATAATGACTTATTGTTAGTAGCTCAGCTTAGTGGAGAAATATATTGAGTACATTGATTGTATTGATGTGGTTTATATTCAGTTCGTTCACATCGGTTTATTGTATGATAGTTGGGTAGTTGCAGTTCTTTAGCGTCAATGTACTAAATGTCTCTGTTGATATGTAAACTCTGACTTTAACATAGCTACTTCCGTGACCAGTTACATGCTAATTCCTCACACTAACATCCTGCTAATCTCTCACATTAACACAGCTGCTTCAATGCTAAATTCTTCTGTTGATATGTAAACTCCTTTGTCAAGGCGCTCTGCTCCTCCCACCCAGCTTAAAAGACGCTGCCAAGCTTAGCGGTGTTCATTAGGACGCCGTCTTACCGACAGCTCTGTTTCTTCACTCGAGGACGGCCGCTTGCGTTGTGGCCGAAACGTCGTGAGAATTTAAGTTGATTATGTTTTATTTGTATTCTTTAATTACTTCCCTTCTACGTGACTTCACCGAAAGAACCAAGGAGACATCTAAAAGCACTCATAGCTCGGCTTGAGCTACGAGTGGCTGTAATCTATTGGGCGTTCACGCCTCTCAGCACCTCGTGTGCTTCTATTGCCAGAAGGGGTGAAGGCAGTGAGTGCTCGCACAAGCCCCGTGTTGCATCCGATCGCGTCGCTGTTTTTGTGGGGGTGCTGTCATTGCGCACCGTGTTGTTGTAACCGGGTCTCGTCGTCGTTGTCATTGTTGTTGTTGTTGTTGTTGTCATTGTTGTTGTTGTCGTCGTTGTTGTCGTCGTCGCAGCTGAGAGCCGCTTGAAGAGGACCCTGCGCAGAAAGCAGGAGAGCGTGCAAGCGACGGGCGGAGAGATCCACGTGCTGGTGAAGGAGGCGCGCAACCTGTGTCCACTCAAGCCGGGCGGCACCGTCAACTCCTTCGTCAAGGCGTACGTGTGTGTGTGCGTGTGTGTGTGTGTGTATGTGTGCGTGTACTGTGTGTGCGTGTACTGCGTGTGCGTGTGTGTATGTGTACGTGTGTGTGTACGTGTGTGTGTGTACGTGTGTGTGTGTACGTGTGTGTGTGTACGTGTGTGTGTACGTGTGTGTGTACGTGTGTGTGTACGTGTGTGTGTGTGTACATAACATAACAACGCGCGCGTGCGGCAAAAGCCTTTACCGTCCGACGTCGAACGTCGCCAACCTTACCCGCCCCCCACCTCGTCGCCGCCCCTCCTCCCACCTCATTGGCCCCCCCCCCCCCCTTCTCGCCCCCCCCGTTGTCCACGGCGACGCAGCTCCCTGCTGCCCGTGGACCCCAAGGGGACGCGGCAGAAGACGGCGGTGGCGAAGCAGAAGGTGAGCCCCGTGTGGGGCGAGACGCTGGTGCTGCGGGCCGTGCAGCCACACGAGCTGCCCCAGCAAGCGCTGGAGCTCACCGTGTGGGACAAGGAGAGCATCGCCAGCAAGCACTTCCTGGGCGGCGTGCGCCTGGGCATGGGCACCTCCGGTGGGTACCCCCCTAGCCACCTCGCCCATACCCCCCCTGACACACCTACCCCTAGCCCTACACCTACCACCTACCCCTAGCCCTACACCTACCACCTAGCCCTACACATACCCCTAGCCACCTACCCCTAGCCCATACCCCCCTACACACCTACCCCTAGCCCTACACATACCACCTAGCCCTACCTCTATCACCTACCTCTAGCCCTACCCCTACACACCTAGCCCTACACATACCCCTAGCCACCTACCCCTAGCCCATACCCCCCGACACACCTACCCCTAGCCCTACACCTACCACCTAGCCCTACACATACCCTTAGCCCTACAAATACCCCTAGCCCTACCCCTCCATCCACTCCCCCTTCCTTCCCCTATCTCCCCTTCTTCCCTCCACATCATCACAACAACCTCCTCACCCCTCTCACCCTCCTCCTCATGCTCATCCCTCCCCCCTTCCTCCATCCTCCTCTCTCGAGCCTAACACGGTGGTTGTGACGGTTGTGACGGTGGTGGTGGTGACAGTGGTGGTGGTGATGGTGGTGGTGGTGACGGTGGTGGTGGTGACAGTGGTGGTGGTGGTGATGGTGGTGACGGTGACGGTGGTGGTGGTGACTGTGGTGGTGGCGGTTAACGCTCGTTGCAGGCGAGTACGCGGGGACTCCCGTGGACTGGATGGACTCGCAGGGGGAGGAGGTGGCCGTCTGGGAGGAAATGTGCAGCAACCACAACACGTGGGCGGAGGCCTGCCTGCTGCTGCGGCCTGACATGGCCAAGCACTGAGACCCCCACCACCCACAACCCCCACCCACCCCTCCCCCCCCCACCTCCCCCCCCCCCCACCTCCGCCCCCACTTTTTCCCACTGCGGCGTTCACCGTCTCCGGCCGGCACGACGTGGGGTGGACAAACCTCCTCCCGCCTTTGCCAAAACCGCGCCGCGTGTTTGCCAAACCGGCGGTGGCTCAGCAGCTGCTGCAGGTGTTGCTGCAGCTGCTGCAGCTGCAGGTGCAGCTGCAGGTGCAGCTGCAGGTGCAGCAGCTGCAGCTGCACCTGCAGCTGCTGCTGCAGGTGCAGCTGCAGCTGTGTAAGTCGAGCTCCTTCCGTGTGTGTGTGTGTGTAAGTCGAACTCCTTCCGTGTGTGTGTGTGTAAGTCGAACTCCTTCCGTGTGTGTGTGTAAGTCGAACTCCTTTCGTGTGTGTGTGTGTAAGTCGAACTCCTTTCGTGTGTGTGTGTAAGTCGAACTCCTTCCGTGTGTGTGTGTGTGTAAGTCGAACTCCTTTCGTGTGTGTGTGTAAGTCGAGCTCCTTCCGTGTGTGTGTGTGTGTAAGTCGAACTCCTTCCTTGTGTGTGTGTAAGTCGAACTCCTTTCGTGTGTGTGTGTAAGTCGAGCTCCTTCCGTGTGTGTGTGTGTGTAAGTCGAACTCCTTCCGTGTGTGTGTGTAAGTCGAGCTCCTTCCGTGTGTGTGTGTGTAAGTCGAACTCCTTCCGTGTGTGTGTAAGTCGAACTCCTTCCGTGTGTGTGTGTGTGTAAGTTGAACTCCTTCCGTGTGTGTGTGTGTAAGTCGAACTCCTTTCGTGTGTGTACTTCGAACTCCTTTCGTGTGTGTGTGTGTACGTTGAACTCCTTTCGTGTGTGTGTGTGTAAGTCGAACTCCTTCTGTGTGTGTGTGTAAGTCGAACTCCTTTCGTGTGTGTGTGTACGTTGAACTCCTTTTGCACCCCGCGTAGCCGACCATGCATAACGGAGAGTTTTCAAAAAGCAGTTCTTAACAGAAATGAGTTTTGACTCGGCCCATCATCCATCCCCCTCTACGGGGGGGTCGATAAAATAGGGTACCGCTTTGTGGAACCGGGCCTGGTGGCTCAGCAGACCTGGTAGTGGTTGGGGGGGGGGGGGTTAGTGGGGGGTTGACTCGGCGGGCCCCATCATCCCTCCTTCCACGGTCGATAAAATAGCTACCACTTTGTAGGGGGGGGGGGGGGGGTCGATGGCAGTCGTGCGCTGTGGATGTACTCGCCCCCCCCCCGCCATAGGAATGTGGAATTTCCACCACCAGTTCTGCAGGCGGCCCCGTACACAGGCGAAGCGTCGTCTGACCTCTTGATAAGGAAGCAAAACATTTGACGGGCAAACTTTTTTTTTGCACGGGAGTTTGACGCCAAATTTTCCCCCATTCCTTTTATTTACCTCCTCCGTTTGAAAGATGCTTTTTAACGACCCCCCCACCCACCCACCCCCCCCCCCAAAAAAAAAGGACACCAAAATGTATCTTTCGGCGCCGACGACGGAAATATTTTCTACTTCGGTTTGTTTTAAATTGCAGGGCAACGAAGTTGCTGCGATGGAATGATTTTTTTTTTATCTCAAGTTGCGCCCACGGCCGATTCGGGCACGCGCACGCGCGTAAGGGCACGTAGCCCTCCTCGTGTCAATCCACTGCTGGATGAGCGGAGGCCTCCGTCACGCCGAGTTGGCCGTGGCCGCACTTCCAGCGCGACGGCGAGCGAGCGGCGGCGTGGCCGTCAAGAGCCCGGCAACGGATTCCGGCCGCCTCTCGTGACGCGAGGGGCTGCTTGGGCCGCGACGAGGGTGCGAGAGGGAGAGAGAGAGAGAGGGAGAGAGAGAGAGAGGGAGAGAGAGAGAGGGAGAGAGAGAGAGAGGGAGAGAGAGAGAGAGAGGGAGAGAGAGAGAGAGGGAGAGAGCGAGAGAGGGAGAGAGAGAGGGAGAGAGAGAGAGGGGCCACCGCGCGAGGGTTTCCCGGTGGCCGGAGGCGGCCGACGCGTCTCGCTCGGGGGACACTCAGGGGCGCCACGGCGGCAGGGAGATGTTGACTAGCCTCGCTTGGTATGCGGGAGGTCGTGGGTTCGATCCCGAGCCTTGACGCCCGCTGCTATATACACATATATATATTTGGAGTTTGCGTCTCTCTCTTATTCTCTCTCGCCGTGGATTTTTTTTCCTCCGGGTCCTACGGTTTTTCCCCTGCCGCTTTCAATTTCCGCACGACGATTGTTAAGCCACCTGGCTGAGCTACCATCTGTGGCCAGAAGAGCTCCAAAGCTCAGTGGGGTGGGGGCCTTAACTTGTTAAAATAACAAACAAAAAATTGTTCATAGCTGTGTCGATGATTAACCGATTAATCGATAACGACGAACAATCCATCCGTACGCCCGCAGCGAGCGATGTGGAAATCGCGCGTTGTGAACGTTGATTCCCGGGCCGACTCTTTCCGATCCGCTGTCGTGGCTCGCGCCGCGCTCGCTGCGTGTCCACCGCTGATTCGCGACGGTGATGGACGGCAGCGATGTAGGCCAGGCGGCGGAGTGACAACTTCAACTCGGGGGGGGGACGTGCGGCACTCACCCTGACCGAGATTTGTCCCGCACGGGCCGAGCCAGGCACACCGCGGCCTCCGCTTGCCCCGCGTCGTCGTTACGATCACTGTCTCAGCACTTGCCCCTGCAGTCTGTTGAGGCTACACGGGGGGCAGGGGGATCTTTGTCTTGTTTGTGTGTTAGCGCAGGTGGGGGCAGTACAGGTGGTGGTGAGTCTGCCATTGACCTGGGGTCTGATAACTCAAGGCAAAGGGCATCGCTGCGTTCAGTTTGCTGTCCTTCCCCCGGGCACCTCCGATTAGCACGGTCGGCTACGTACGGTGCGGCATATCGCAAGAAGCACAGTGTCCCGCAGACGTCGGTTCAACATCCGTGCGTGATTTGTCGACGCTGAAAACCCCCACTCTTTTAAAGTTCTACCACTGAGCGTCTTCGGCTATGAACTTTTGCAGCCTGTTGCCCTTGTCCAACGTTTTATTTAAAGTCCTTCTCCGTTCGCTCTGCCCCCATCTTCTCTGGGACATTGGCGCCACCGAGCTGACTGGTTTACGCACTCCGCCGTCGGCTTTTAAACACGAATGTTGTTTGTTAGCATCCACGCGTTACATATGTGGGTTGTCGTTTAGATGTTTATATATATGTGTGTGTTTGTGTATACTGCGTATCTGAATAAAGATTGACTGACACTTATGATTATTTTGCCGACCGGTTCACTTGTAACGATGTAAACTCGTAACGCTCCTCTGGGAGATGTTGACTACCTCGCCTGGTGTGCAGGAGGTTCGTGGGTTCGATCCCTACCCCTGACGCCTGCTGCTGCTGTATATTTGGAGTTTGCGTCTCTCTCTCTCTCGCGCTGCGTGTTTTTTTTGCCGGATTGTCCCTGCACATTTAGAATCAACATGCGGTTGGATTATTTGGCTGCTATTATAAATTACCACATGATGATGATATCAGCCACTTCGTTGAGCCGTCATTTGTGGCCGCTTCTGAAAACGAGGTAAGAGCTCAGCAGGGCTTCACCTGGTAAATTATTTAAATAGTTTAGGGTTTGCTTTTAATTTAACTCGAAGATTACATCGCAAAATTACAAAATGTTTTACATACAGCAGCAGCAACTGGCGCCGCGAATGTTCCCAGTCACTCTTGCACATGAGATGCTGCCTGGATATGAAACAAAAAACAATGAAACTTAATCTTGACTAGCGCGGTGAAGTATGGTCAAACGAGCATGTGCGTAACTCGAAGCAGCACTGAGCACGGTTGAGCTTCATCCAGCAGTGGATCGAGAAGGGATCAGCATTGCGATGATTGTTGTCATTCATAATCAACGGGTAATCATTCAAAGTCGACTTCAACGAAACAACGAGCAAAGAGGTTTATGTTGGGAGTTTTATTGGCAATGAATGAGTCGGAACACGCATGGTCATATATACATGAAGTTCACAGGGCAGAGATGTCGACTACGTGGAGGGAGAGAGAGATCGCTTCCATGTAATTAATCGGTGAGACAATAATATCGGTTTATATTTGGGGTTTGATCGCGTAAATGTGTAACAGTACAGCACACCGGTTGTGTGTTGGAGAGAAAATCCACAACATTTACAATCCGAGTACGACGTTCCGCCAGAAATTGCAACGAGCACCATCAGGCGGACAGCCAAATCTGTCCGACAAATTGGCTCTCCAACACACAACCGGTGTTGCTGTACCAGTGACGAATTGGCCACGTTCTGTTTACGTGACAACCCTTGCTAGTTGGCTGTGTCGGGTGGTGGCGAATTTAACGACACATTTATATATTTACGCGATCTAACCCAAAAAAAAACCCTGTATTATGGATGACATTGGTCGCGAAAGCCTCCTGCGTGTGAAACATTCGGTGAGTTTTATAACGGCCTCGCTTCGTCTCGTATTTATTTTACAATCTCCCCCCCCTCCCACCAATCGGCTGATTACTCCCACTAAAGTTGTCAAAGCCATACACCTATTCACGTATCTCCAGCTAGCCGATAACAGCACCACCACCGCCAACAAACCCACCCCATCGCCGCCAATCGAACCGCTTCGAAAATTTCCGTGCAGTTCTGCAAACTCAACTGCAGGCGGTGTTGCAGACTCGCCCTCGGCCAAGTCGATATTCTTAGCCCTCTTGGGGAATCGTTCAATTGGCCACCTCCCAGAAAAAATGTATTTTGTGTGTGTGCGTGTGTGGTATTTATCGGTAGTCGGCAGAGTGACAAATGGTTACAAGGGTTTGCATGGAAGCACTTCGTCTCTCGATTCAAAAATAAACAACACGTGAGATTTTATTTTTTGATTTAAAGCTTTCGTGACTGCAGTAATTCATATTCTTAGTTTTTTCGGTAAAGTCACGTTGAAGGGAAACAACAAAATAATAAAATATATATAAAACAATAAAAAATTCTCACGACGTTTCGACCATAACTCAAACGGTCATCTTCAGGTGTGTTGGTTTTCATAAATTTATTTATAAATAAATAAATAAATACGCCGTTTAAAAATTAATTTATGCAAACCAACACACCTGAAGATGACCGTTTGAGTTATGGTCGAAACGTCGTGAGAATTTTTTTATTGTTTTATATATATTTTATTATTTTGTTGTTTCCCTTCAACGTGACTTTACCGAAAAAACTAAGAACACGTGAGATAGCAAGGTCCCCGTGGTGAGATGATTACGGGGAACCGGAGCGTTGGCGTTCGGTAAGAGAACGTCGTTTGGCAATGTTGATAAGCAACGGATGCGATGGGAAACATCCACAGAATATGACGAATCATAGGGAGCGTGGTGGACACTGCCCCTTGGTGGACTGGAGTTTGAAAAACATAATGTACTCTTCAGCAGTCATAGCATGAGAGACACGCACCACATTCCACCACGTGTCTTCATCACACCGCTCATCATCATCGTTAACCATGGAGGTGTTAACTCCCTCGCCTGGTGTACAGGAGGTCGTGGATTCGATCCCGATCCTGACGCCTGCTGCTGCTGTATATTTGGAGTTCGCGTCTCACTCCCGTGGATTTTTCTCCGTTTTTCCCCTCCACATTTAGAATCAACGTCACCACGCGTTTAGAGTATTTTCCTGCTGCTAGAACATTCCACGTGATGATGATGAGCCCACTTATAATCAGGATATAATTTTTACAACCACGTGAGTACTTTACCACTCACAACGTGCGGAACAGACTTTGCCCATGCCCGCCATGGGCACGTGGAATGGTCCCAACCCCAGTGGCTCGGGGCAGCCCCCGTGGAGTCAAAGTGAAGTGATGCCCCCCCCCCCCCCCCCGCCCGCCCCAGCAGGTACGTGAGTCAGAGAGAGCGAGAAGAGCGTGAGGACGCATCGACTGTTGGCTTCGGAGAGATCAGCGGCCCCCATCACCACGACGAGGGTTGTTGAACAACCCCGACTCTCTGTCGTCTCAGCCACCGTCGCCTCGACTTGCAGCTCCACAGCCGCCGTCGAGCGGCACTCGGAGCGAGGCGGCTCCCTCCGCGTGCGCGAGATAAGTCACGGGCCGCATTTGGTTTAGCACGTGTGGACCATGAGCCCAAGGGGGCAGCCTGGGTAGATCACTGCTACGTGGGAAGCCTGGGTAGGTGACTACCACGTGGGCAGCCTGGGTAGGTGACTACCACGTGGGCAGCCTGAGTAGATCACTGCTACGTGGGCAGCCTGGGTAGGTGACCACCACGTGGGCAGCCTGGGTAGGTGACTACCACGTGGGCAGCCTGGGTAGATCACTGCTACGTGGGCAGCCTGGGTAGGTGACCACCACGTGGGCAGCCTGGGTAGGTGACTACCACGTGGGCAGCCTGAGTAGGTGATTACCACGTGGGCAGCCTGGGTAGGTGACCACCACGTGGGCAGCCTGGGTAGGTGACCACCACGTGGGCAGCCTGGGTAGGTGACCACCACGTGGGCAGCCTGGGTAGGTGACCATCACGTGAGCAGCCTGGGTAGGTGACCATCACGTGAGCAGCCTGGGTAGGCGACCATCACGTGGGCAGCCTGGGTAGGTGACCATCACGTGGGCAGCCTGGGTAGGTGACCACCACGTGGGCAGCCTGGGTAGGTGACCACCACGTGGGCAGCCTGGGTAGATGACCATCACGTGGGCAGCCTGGGTAGGTGATTACGAAGCGCCTACGGGAGCGCTGCTGGATGCGATGGAATTCGCGAGAGGGATAACTTGGCCAGACGCAGAGAGGCGTGGGCGAGCGAGGGAGGTGGGGGGGAGTCGTGTTTACTTCACCCTGGGCTGAAGCTTCACGACACTGCGAAGCTTAGCAGCGTTCATTGAAGCGCTGTCGTCCCGACAGTTCTGTTCCTTCACCTGAAGAAGGCTACTTGTGTTGTGGCCGAAACGTCGTGAGAATTTTATTTAATTATGTTTAATTTTTATTATTTTATTTCCATTCTACGTGACTTCACCGAAAGAACCAAGATGAAGAATCCCTGCAGTCACGAAAGCTTTCAATCGAAAACTAAATATGTGGTTCGCGTGACAGAGCCAGGAGCCACTCGGACCGAGCAGCCTGCGATCTTAAATCCCCCGCGGAGCGAGGCACTGAGCAGGAGGAGTCCCGGCGTGCTGCTGCTACTGGTGGTGGTGATGGCGGTGTGTGTGTGTCAGTGTGTGTGTCAGTGTGTGTGTCAGTGTGTGTGTCAGTGTGTGTGTCAGTGTGTGTCAGTGTTTAGTGGTAATTTACACTGACAAAGATCTTTATCTTTGTCAGTGTAAATTACCACTAAACCACGACTAAAATATCTTACTGGTACCAGCGGTGTCAAGATCGGCCTCTGTGGAGGAGGCTCGTGAAGGACGCTGCTACTGGGCAGTTGGAGGAAGTCGCCCTCCAACAACAACGGAGGGCGGAGGAGCGACGCTCACAACAACGAGCGGAGGGCCGGGTGGCTAAAGCACAGCAGGTTGGCACAGTAGGGGGCACAGGTGGTGCATAAGCCAGTCGACCCGTGGCACCTGGGTCTGCCCCGTGACCTCCTGCCAGCGGGCGTTCGACACTTCACGTGGCCTCAAGGTGCACATAGCCTGGCACAAGCGTCGTGGTGACGTCACCGCCAGTTAGTGGCGAATGGCGGTTGTTGTTGCAGTGGTTGACGGTGGGGAGCGGTAGTGTAACGCTACGCTGCGCTATGAACCTGGCGACCCGCGTTCGATTCCCGCTCACAGCCAACACCAGTGACGATTATCTAAACCGGTCCCGGGCCTCCCCTAGGTCGACTCAGCCTCAAATGAGTACCTGGTGCGATGTGTAAACATCGCCACTCGGGAGACAAAGGCAGCCGGGTGTGGTGCTGGCCACCCACCCCCTCGTGTGCCGTGCCGGCCTTCATAGGCGCTCGCTAACAGCACTTGCCCCAAAAGTCAGTTAAGGCTATACGGGGGATCTTTGTTTTTGTGTGTGTGTGTGTGGGAAGCGGTGGTGTAGCGGTTCACGCTACGCTGCGCTACGAACCCGGCGACCCGAGTTCGATTCCCGCTCACGCACAGCAGTGGCGATCATCTGAACCGGTCATGGGCCTCCCCTAGGTCGACTCCGCCTCAAATGAGTAATCATCATCACTGGGGATACAAAGGCGGTCGGGCGTGGTGCTGGCGACCCACCCCCTCGTGCGCCGTGCCGGCCTTCATAGGTGGTGCTTGCGACTCGCTAAAAGCACTTGCCCCAAGCGCCTGTTAAAGACTACACGGGGGACCTTTGTCTTGGCGGTAGCAATATCGAGACAGTGCCCGCGTCGTCGTTTTTCTTTGAGCAGAGGTGGGGGGGGGAGGGGCGGGCCAAGACCCCGCGAGATGCCCGCATGAAGACAGAAGGGCAGAGGTCAATGACGCCGCTGCACGCACCCGATGATAGGTAGCGCACGTCACCGGCGTGTGACGTGAGAGTGGAGGGGGCGACGAGTGGCATCGCGATCTTCACGCGGGCGGCACTGACCTCGGATGGTGACGTTTAGGGGGTTGGGGAATTAGCGTGGCGATGGAGATCGCGTGGTGAGATGTTAACTGCCTCGCCTAGTATGCAGGAGGTCGTGGGTTCGTTCCCGACACTGACGCCTGCTGCTGCTGTATATTTGGAGTTTGCGTGTCTCTCTCTCTCTCATCATCATCACGGTGACTAGGAGATGTTAACTACCTCGCCCGGTGCGCAGGAGGTCGTGGGTTCGATCCCAACCCTGATGATTCCTGCTGCTGCTGCTGTATATTTGGAGTTTGCGTGTTCACTCTCCCCGTGGTCGCGCGGATTTTTCCTCCGGGTCCCGCGTTTCGAGCATTTGGGCCGCGATAAATTTCCACGTGTCGATGATGAACCCCTTGGTTGGAGCTACCGCATGTGGTCAGGTCGCTTCTCAAAACGAGCTACGTATAGCTCCGTGTGCCCTTCCCTGGTACAATTAAAAATTTAATAAAAGTTGAGTTTATAGTTCAGGATAAATTTAGACTTTAAAATTTCGTGACTGCAGGAATTCATACTCCTGCTTCTTTCGGTAAAATCCCAAGCATTGTTTGTAGTTCCAGTAAAGTACAATATTAACTGTTAATGTTGCCGTGTTTAATTTAGAGTGTATTTGATGTTAACCGGACCGCTTGCGTTGCGATCGAAGCGTCGTGGGTTCTGCTTTTATTATTTTCAATGTATTATTTTGTATTTTCTATCTACGTGACATTACCGAAAGAACCAAGAATATATATAGTTCAGTGTCTCTGTCAATTGACGAACACGGAGTACAGCGCCAACAACTCATCAGTGTGTCCACGTGTCCAAGTGACGCAAAGCCAGCCGACTTTTTTTTTCGGGCCGTGATGAAGGTGTCCGTGTGTCCGTGTGTGTGTAGAGGGGGAAGCGGGAGTGTAGCGGTTAGCGCTACGAACCCTATAACCCGGGTTCGATGCCCGCTCACGGCCAACACCACCAGTGACGAATATCTGAACCGGTCCTGGGCCTCCCCTAGGTCGACTCAGCCTCAAATGAGTACCCGGTGCGGTGTGTAAACATCGCCGCGGGGGCGACAAAGGCGGTCGCGCGCGGTGCTGGCCACCCACCCCCTCGTGTGCCTGCAAAGGTGCTCGCTAACGGCACTTGCCCCATGAGTCCGTCAAGTCTATACGGGGATCTTTGTCTTTGTATTCCACGTGACGTAGAAACATGACGATGTTGAGAACTTGCTTACAAAGACTCCCCCACAACGCTTTAGCCTCAACAGACTGTTGGGGCAAGTGCTGTTAGCGAGCACCTATGCAGGCCGGAACGGTGTACATACACACGACACACACATCTTGTATGTGTGTGTGTCTAATGTATGTCTAAGTGTTTTGTGTCCTCTGGCGAGGAGTGGTGCGCAGTGGTTAGCTCGCAGCACCATGAACCCGCTTACGGCCACTCAAAAGCGGCGAATATTTGAACCAATCCTGGGCCTCCCCTAGGTCGACTCGGCCTCAAATCAGTACCTGGTGCGATGTGCCAACATCGGCACTGGGGAGACAAAGGCGGCCGGGCGTGGTGCCGGCCACCCAACCACATCGTGTGTCGTGCCGACCTTAATAGGCGCTCGCTAACAGCACTTAGCCCCTACAGTTTAAGGCTATTGTGGGCGGGGGGGGGGAGGATCTTTTGTCACGAGCCGTGTGAGAAGTCCATTGCTAACACGAGGCTAAAAACACTTTACTCAAACGCGCGCTGCAATACGACAACATAACAGCAGCCTGCTTGCTCCTCGACCTCCTCCTGGGCTCCCACGTGGCAACCTCATTGCCACGCGGGCCTGGTCCTTCTCCACTACTCGAGCGATGTCCTCGCCGCCTCTCAAACAAGAACAAAATGTATTCTTTGGTTCAATTGGGTAAAGTCACGTAGAAAATAAAATAAAAAAATTTGATTAAAAGCAAAAGCAAAAAACCGACTGTTTTTTTGCTTTTATTTTTTATTTTACTTTAATTACATTTGTATTTTCTATCTACGTGACTTTACCGAAAGAACCAAAGAATATGAATTCCTGCAGTCACGAAAGTTTTAAGTCGAAAGAACAAAAGACAACAAAAATCCCTCTCCAAGAACACTACCAGAGTTGCTGCGTTTCATCACAAACACACGCACACACACGCACACACACGTCGCACACACACGCACGTCGCACACACACGCACATAAACACACAAACACACGCACACACACACACGCCGAACACACGCACAAACACACGCGCACACACACACGCACATAAACACACGTACATACACACCGCACATAAACACACGTACACGCACATAAACACACAAATGTGCAACTCAGCGTGAGCTGACAAGACGCCAGTAAGAGGGGGTTAGTGGTGGTGGCGATGGCGAGGTGAGGCGAGGTGGAAGCTGGTAAGGCGGGCTCTTTCATCACTCAATGAGCCCCGTGGGTGGCGCTGTCAAAAGTGAACACGTGCCTCTTGCTTGGTGCTCATAATCGCATGGCTTGCGGTGTGGGGGGTGGAGGGGAGGTGTGTGGGGGGGGGGGGGGTGGAGGCAGGGTGGCACCACAACGATAAATGAAATGCCCCGTGGAAATTCTCAACTCAGTGTGGCCCCGTCAGCATCTTGGGGTGGCGGTGACGATGATGCAGGTGATCGACACGCTAAGGCTCACAATTGCTCCGTGGTAATAGCCATCAACATAACTAAATTATTATCATAATTACATTAATTCTCGTGTTTTAATTTTTTTTAAATTGTCATCATCGAATTCCTCATTGATATTAATCAATTTCATCATCAAATTCTTCATCATATTCACAGTCGTCGTAAAAATCCATCGTTGTAGTCAATATACAATTAATTCATCGTTATTTTTTGTTCGAATCGATGACCACCAAATTCACAAACGTCAAATTCGTCACCACCAAAGCCAGCATTCGTCATTAAACGCACCAACACCACCACCATCATCATCACCGCCATGGAAACATGGCACCAGAAACCCCGCAGGAGTCGCCCCACACTTCGCAGGAGGAAGTCAACGAGCGAACGACCTCGTGGCAGTACTGGGCCCTGCCACGGCAGTGTGGAATTCCCCCCCCCCCCCCAAGCTGGGCTTACATCAGCGCGGCGATACCACAAAGTGCTAAATTATATGCTAATTCCTTTGTCAAGGCGCTTTGTTCCTCTCACACAGCTTAAAGGCCGTGATCTGAACGTGGCTTCTTTCACTCCAGCGCTGTCCTACCAGACAGTCTCGTCCCTTCACCTGATGAAGGCCGCTTGTGTTGTGGCCGAAACGTCGTGAGAATATTATTGTGTTATTTTATTTGATCAATTTACTATTTTATTCTCATTCTACGTGGTGACTTTACCGAAAGAACCAAAGAAGACGGAGCGCTTCAGTCAAAAGTGGCACCTTCGTATCGCTCCTCGCAGTTTTTTTTGTTTGGTTTCTGTTTTCATTTAAAAGCTCCCTAAAGTTCAACAAGCCGCTCAAAAAATGCAATCGCCGCAACAGACGCGACGACGACGATCGGAACCGACTTCGGTTGCAGCTCGGTTAATTACAGACGTGTTGCACCGTACTGCTATGTCGAACTTCTTTCGCACCGTACACGGCCAACCGTGCCAATCGGGAGGTGCGTGACACGTTTGCTGTCGGGGTCTTAACGAACACAAAGCTGTCGAGGGATGGCTTCATCGTTGTGGGGAGGTGTTGGGATAATTACGGCCAGAAAGGTCTTCGTAGCAAGACATTGTGTGCAATGATGTCAGTGATAAACAGCGCACTTGACCCGACACAACGTGGGTCAGGGGGGGGCTTCCTTCATCCAGCAATTGACCGACAAAGTTGCGCGAACGATCGTTGTCATAATATTTGTGTGGGGTTTTTTTATTATTTAGTAACAATTACAGCGGCCGGAGGTAGCAGCGTACATATCTGATGCCACCTTCGGAGAGCGAACACTTTTTTTTTTCACAGCCTGTGGGGAATTAAATCCTTTTCCAGGCCGGCGAGAGGAGAGGAGAGTGAGAGAGGAGAGAGAGGAGAGAGATGAGAGAGAGAGAGGAGAGAGAGAGAGGAGAGAGAGATGAGAGTGAGAGAGGAGAGAGAGAGATGAGAGAGAGGCGACAGAGAGAGAGGGAAGAGGAAAAATAATTCGTCGGATGAAATCTCGGCCCCGTGCCTCGCCTGCAAAGTGGCGAGTTCTGACGACACCTCCGCCCCAATGGTTATTCGATGGGCAGTGTGCATCACAAGCAATGGAATAAAGTAACCCATTAATATTTACACCCCTCCTCCCCCCACACACACACACGCCAGCACGATCCAGCATGGGTGTGGGCTTTGTTTTTCTTTTCCCACTGGCGGTTTCGGAATCTTGCTCGGGGTGGGGTGGGGCCAAGCAGCGCCACCCAGGGCAGGTGTGGGGAGGAGGGGGGTCGAATGACGTATTTTATTGCGTGTGACGTCAGCGGGTAAGCAGGGAGGACACGCAAGGCGTGTCCTCGTTCATTGCACGTGACGTTAGCGGCACGGGCTTGGCTCGGTTTCTGCAGTGGAGTGGAAAAAAAGCACACACACACGAGCTGGCGAGGATTGAGCTGGCACGGCTCAGCAGGCCCCGGCACGGTTTGGTAATGCAGTGGTGGGGGGGGGGGGAAGGTCTTTTAAGATTTACAATCTGAAAATAACGAATGGCTCGTTTTGACACGTAGGATGGTTTCCCGACCAATATTATCCATAATATAACCTTTTGGGATCGGTCGCGTGAATATCAATGTGTCGTTAAAGCCGCCACCACCCGACACAGCCAATTGGTGAGCCGTCACGCGTTTTGTTGACGTTTTGTTGACGTGACAAACCTCACCAATTGGCTGTCGGATGGCGGGTTCGACATTTATATTTACGAGATCGAGCCCCCATCCCCCCCCCCCCGCTCAAAAACACACCCCTCTATTATGAATAACGAATGGTTCCACCATTAGGATCAACACAAAAGAAGACTTCCATAATAATAATATTGTCCTTTGTATATCCAAGAACACTTCAGCGAGTCTCAAGACATTTGCAAGAGGGCCTTTGGGGCGGGGATGGTTGGCCAATTCCATCCATTAATGTTGTGGGGTACGGAACCAGGAAGCCCCCCCGCGCGCCGTTCCTGCCACGATCCACCAACCCCACCCCCCCCCCCCCCCCAACTTCCGAAGAGTAGAGGGATCACAGACGCGTGGAATTATCATTGAGACAGCAAAAGATGGGGCGGGGGGAGGTGGTGGGAACCACGTGGGATGAGAGAACTTAGGGGCCATCATTGAGTCCGTACGCATGGAGGGGGGTTAACCCAAACGCGTTCGCTTGCGTACGGGGGGGGGGGGCTACTCACAATGTACGCATAGGAAATGGGGGGGGGGCGGGGGCGGGGATAAAGCCTCGATAACGATTTGTCTACATTGGCCTTCAAATGAGTTAGATAGTCCGGCGGTGGTCTGTTTGCTTAAACACTTTCGTATTATTAATCCTTGATCGTTTCTGTGTGTATTAAATATCGGCCGTTCTACGCAGGTGGGGGAGGATGGGGCGGCGGGGGGGGGGGGGGTGTAAAAAGTCCGCGTGCATACAGGGAGCGGGGGAGAGGGGTCAAGTTTGGGCAGATTTTTGCGTACCTACTAAATGGATGACCCCTTAGCACGGGTTAAGGAGCGCGTTGAAACTGTCGAGAACTCAAGCGGGGGGAGGGGGCCAGGACACGTAAGAAATTGGGAATGGCGACCGACGGTTCAAGGGGAACGATGGAGACGGAGCGGTGAAGTCGTCTCGCTTGAAGGTGCTGGCCGGAGCGGATTATTTGACATCGCGAGAGGCCTGGAGGGGGGGGGGGGAAGGTCCTTTCTCTTCACCCACCCAGCGGTGGATCCAACATGACCGATGAATCGCCAATGAGGCTGACAAAACGAACAATATCAAGCAGGGAACGCAACGAAAGACGAGCGGTGGGTGGGGGGTGGGTGAGGGGGGCGCGTGCGATCCCGGGTACATTTCTCAAATCGACACGCGCGATGCCATTAACAATGGGTAAACAAAACGGTAAATAACGACAACAATAACAACAAAAACAACAGCAGCAGCAGCAGCAACAACAAACACGTGCGTGGGTTTAAGTGAGAAAGGTGCCAAAGTTACCGCGGGCAACGCGCGGAACAAGCACCAACGCGGAACCCCAAGTATTGTTGTTGTTATTATTATTATATATACACACTCATGTACAGGTGTCTGGGGTAAATGTACACTTGCGGGAGGATGTCACTCTGGGCTGGATATTTAAAGACGTTTCTCATGGCTTCCGAGTGTGTGCATCGAGTCCAATCTCATCTGATGGGGCCACATCATCTTTCTCGGGCGGACGAAGCCGCGGTGGAGGAATTCTTAAATCCCGCCCCCCCCCTCCCCCCAACCCCCCCCCCACCCCCACCTCTGTCCGTTCAGAGGCGGAATCGGCAGAGTAAGAAACAAATGCGTCGCGGTAAGGAGCGAGTTATCACGACAACCCTTTTTTTTCCCCATCCGAAGAAGCGTGGCCGGTACGGAAGAGGAGGCCAAGTGCACGCCCGACTTGGCACCGGCTCCGCTGAGCTCCGCTGCGGGCGAGGCGCTCAAAGTTGCGGAGGGGTTCTTCTCTCTCCCCCAACCCCCACCACCACCCACCACCACCACCCCCTTTCACCCCGTCGTCTTTTGCGAGACGGATTTTTTTTTGCACGATAAAACATTACAATTATTCGAATAGTAATCGTGGCGAGTAACAGAACGCGGCTACAACCGGTGGCGATTTATATACAGTGCCGATTATAATCAAGATAATCAATCAAATGCATCGGTTTGCTCAAAGACCTTGGTCGACTCATCGGCGGCTGACAAAAACACAATTCCCCGATGCCTCCGCCGTTCACCACGTGGGACAATAATGATGATGATGATGATATTTAAAAAAAAAATCAAGAACGCTAATAACAAGAGTCAGATGTGGATCACAACCGGCGGCTGGAAGTCGAACGGCCGCGCGAGATTTACGTTGGCAGCCGCCGAGGCCCCGTGACCACCACGTGACGCGGCGTGACGTCACAGTAGCAGGCCGCGTCACGCGTCGAGCCCAGGGGTCTCCAATCATTTCCGGAGGGGGGCGGGGCGGAGCGGTGGCGTCGGCTCTCCACTCACGGTGGCCACGCCTCCCTGCTGCTTGGGTGTGGAAATGACATTTGAATAGACCGACTCAAATCGCTTCTCGCTGGACCGCAGAATTGCAGAATATCCAATCGGCCTCGACGCTGACCCACGGCCTCAACAACGCCTTTTCACCTCCACTCACAAGACAAGGCTCTCCGTGACCCTGGCGAGGTCAGCATACACGGCGACTGGTCGAAGCCACTCCGCGCGAGCCGACGGGGAGGGAGCTCGAACCGGAGTGTTCGCAGTTAAAAAAAAAAAAATTTGTCGGCGATACTTCGGGGAGTAGAGTGTAAAAAAAAAAAAAGGGATTCGTACCGAGACTGTCATTTCTCCTCGGAGGCGTCGGCGTCGTCTTCCCGAAAAGTTCCCGACGCGACGACGGATCGCGAAGAACGCCGAAGGGGCGCGCGTGGCCGGCAACCGGCAACCGGCAACCGTTCCCGGCGTTTTGTCGACGACGTTCCGATTGACCCAGCGGGTCCATCCCCGCGTCCGTCGCTCCCGACGAAGCTCCCGACTTTAGCGCGCCGCTTGGGCGGACGAACGCGGAGGGTGGCCGGCGACCGTGGTAGCGCGGAGCGAGCGAGCGGGCGGGCGGGCGGGCGGGCGGGGAGGTGGTGGTGGTGGGGCAAAACAACTGTAAGTTACCGCGAGCGCCGTCGCATCCGCGGTGAGATCAAGCGCGGGCAGCGCCCTCCCGCACGGACGCCGTCGTCAGCAGCGTCCCACGATAGATCCCGTCCACGCCTTCTCTCTCCTTCCTTTTGTGCGGGTGGGCGGCGGTGGATGCGGTGGATGCGGGGGGGGGAGGGTGTTGTGCGAAGATTTGAATCCACGATTAGATAAAAAAAATGTTGTGCGTCGGCGCTAACGAGCGCGCACTTCTAGACTCGTGGTCTTACGACAGTTTGTGTTTTTTTTTGCCGACAGGAAGCCGTTGCCGCCAAACATCTCCAGAGTGCTCTTCTCTTTGCCCCCCCCGAGGTTTTCTCCGTCGCGTCGAAGCGTTCGTAGAAAATGTTCAGCGACAGTTCGCAGGGGGCCCGGGGGGGGGGGGTGAGGGCGACGATGGGAGGGGGCAGTGGGAGGTGAAGGGGAGCGGGGAGGGGGGATTTGACAACGCAGCGCTGCCAATCGTCGACCAGGGGTCCGGTTTCTCTCCGTGCGTGTTTGTGTGTGTTTGTGTGTGCGTGTTTGTGTGCCCGTGTGTATTTGTGTGCGTGTATTTGTGTGCGTGTGTATTTGTGTGCGTGTGTATGTGCGTGCGTGTGTATTTGTGTGTGTGCGTTTGTGTATGTGTGTATTTGTGTGTGTGTGTGTTTGTGTGTGTGCGTGTTTGTGTGTGTGTGCGTGTATGTGTGTGTGTGCGTGTTTGTATGTTTGTATGTGTGTGCGTGTGTGTGTGTGTATGTGTGTGTTTGTGTATGTGTGTGCGTGTGTGTGTGTATGTGTGTGTTTGTGTGTATGTGTGTGCGTGTGTGTGTAAGCGTGTGTGGTGGTGGTTGTGGCGACAAGTGTCCACCGAGATCTCAAAGGGGATCTCAAAGGGGATCTCAAAGGGGATCTCAAAGGGGATCTCCCTGCGATTAATACAGAAGAGACCAAACGGACGATGGCAAGCCTGGGCCGTGTATATATAAAAAAAACAACGTAGAGGCAGCCGTCACATGTTTTGTTAATAGCGGCAGCTGTGTGACACGTACAAGGAGCCACAACGAAGACCCACCTTGTTTATAAAACGCACGTTTCAGAGAGATTATTTCTGTCCGCTTTCCACGTCCAAAGTGCGGCCGGAGCTTCAGGCGGTTCTTTTTTGTTGTCCGCCGTCTTCTTCGTCGTCTTCATCGTCTTCATCATCGTCGCTTTTCCACTTTTTTACCTCCCGCGGACAACGGTCGCAGATAGCAGCATCTCTCTTGACCCCTTCTCCTCGGTACGTAGTCACGTAGACGGGGCCCTTTTCAATCTCTCTCTCTCTCCGTCTCACGCGAGTGCCCATCGACGCTGATACGCACCGGGGTGGCCGGTGTGGGGGACGACGACGCTGAGGAGGAGGGAGGAGGACGATGAGGAGGAGGATGAGGAGGGGATGAGGGAGGACGACGGCGGGGAGAGAGATCCGGACGACGGGAGAGGACACCGAGGACGGGAAAAGCCACGGAACAAAAAGGGACAGGGGGTGAGACGAGAGGGGGGGGGGGGGAGGGACAGCCACGGGGTACGAGCGAACGAGGGGACGACACAACGGTGGAGGAGGCAGACGACGAAGGGTGCTGTGATTGATGGCAGGACACAGAGAGCATGGGGACAATGCACGAGACAAGGATGAGAGGGGGACAAGGGGGCGAGAGCGAACGAGAGGATGAGACGAGACAAGAGTGGACCGGACAAAATGAGACGGCAGGGACATTCACAAACACACCGACAGCATCGGAGACAGACACGGGAGCGGCATCCGGGAAGGAGGGCGGGGTGGCGGGTTGGGGCGAGCGGACACGTGAGGAGTCACCCTCCTCACGTGAGGAGTCACCCTCCTCACGTGAGGAGTCACCCTCCTCACGTGACGTCAAGCCGAGCGGACGGAGCGCTCGCCACCCCCCCCCCCCGGTCACACCGAGCTGAGCTTGACGAGCCCACGGGCGGACACCTCCTGCAGCATCTCGTGCGACGCCGGGTTGAGGGTGTGCACCGTGTGGCTGTGGTGGACCACCATGGGGCTCATGGGCATCGCCACCAGGCCCGGGGGCAGGGGCCGCCGCCCACCGACGTCTCCTCGCCGCCCCCCGCCCGCCTCCCCCTCCTCCCCTTCCTCCCCCTCCTCCTCCCCTTCCTCCCCCTCCTCCTCCTCGTCGTCGTCATCGTCGATCATCGGGAACTTCATCGACTCCTCCAGGCGCAGACGGCGCGACGCCGTCCTCGCCGGCCGCTCGGCTTTCCGTGACGCCGCCGCCGGCCCGGCCGCGCCGTCGCCGCCGCCCGCCCCCCCCGACTTCCTCGCCGGGTCGGCCGCGGCCGCCGCAGCCGCGGCCGCCGTGGGGTCGGACGGGGCGGGCGGCCCGGCCGACGCCGGCGCGGCGTCGGCCGGGCCGCCGGCGCCCGCGGGCGCGTAGACCATCTCCTCCTCCATGGAGCCCACGGTGGCACAGAGCGCCAGCCCCGCGGGGGCGCGGCCCGCGGACGAAGCGCGGCGGCGCGGCTCCCTGACGCCGCCGCCGCCGCCGCCGCCGCCGCCACCGGCGCCGCCGGCGCCTCCCTTGCCGACGGCGCCACCGGCGCCGCCCGGCGGCGCCGCTCCCTTGTGGTCCATCTGCAGCAGCGGAGTGGCGGCCGCCTGGAACATCAGCTTGCTGTTCTGGAGGCACTGGTCCTGGTCGCACTGCGGCGCCACCGGTGAGGGCCACAAGGGGGGGGGGGTGGTGGTAAAGGGGGCGGTGGTGGGAAGTGGGGGGCGGGGGGGGGGGGGAACCCGTGGGGGGAGTGGTCGTACCAGCGGCGGCAGGGATGGTAGATGGGGGGGGGGGGGGGGTTGGGTCGGCAGTCGAGGGGCATTATGGGAAGGAATTGTGGGAGGGGGGCCAGGGGAGGAGGAGGATACCACACGATGGAGGAAGTGAGGGAGGCACGCAGGAAATGTTGGAAAATAATGAACGTTTGAGAAAAGAAAAAAAAAGAGAGAGCATGAAGATGCAATGGAAGGAGGCAGGACAAGGAAGATGAGGACGAGGAGGAGGGAGGATGACAACGAGAGGACAACAAGGAGGTTAGAGCGTTACTTCCGAGCGGCGGGGGCTCGTCGTTGCCGAGACGAGAGAGTTTCTCGCGTCCCCCCCAAACCCCCGCAACTTCACGCCGATAGATCCCCCCCCCCTTCACGCCACGCTCGTTTTATCTCGGCGGGCGGCGAGGCACTTGGCCACGTTGATAACTCCGTGATTTGCATCTTGGATTAGTGTCACAGTATTGACTCCCCCCCCGCCACCTCTCTCTGCAAGCTTACCATCGTCGTTTTCTCATTATCCGGCCAGATTTATTAAGCTTTGCGTGCGGGGAGGTTCGTTTTTTTTTTTTAGCCGGCGCATGTACGAGCAAAGTCTTCCAGGATATCCTGCGATAAAAGGAGGGGGGGGGGAGGGGGTGTGGGGGTGTGGGGGTGTGGGGGTGTGTGGGGTGGGGGGCAACCGAGAAACAATTCTCCGTCGTTATTTTCCACCAAAAATGTTCTCGCAAAAAAATAACTCGCCGGGCACGGTCGCCCGGCGTCACATCGAGGCAGTCGCTCCGACGCTCAAAACGTCGCCACTGCGGGGGGGGGGGAAGGGCAACGGGGCCGGCCGGACGGGCGTGGTGCCGGACACCCACCACCCCCATTCTGGGTGCTGCCACTCGCGAGCGGTACTTGACCCCCGCTAGCGGCACTTGCCCCCGACAGCCTGCTAAGGCTATACGGGGGATCTTTGTGTTTTGGCGAGGGGGGCTGCCACCCCACGATGCCGAATCTAAACGGGCTGCATCCCCCGCCCCCAAAAAACTGTCATAATATTTATTTAGACTGGAGGAATCCGATGAGCTATAAAGCTCTTTTTCAGAGACGTCCAAATAGGGCGTGGGTCAAAACGTTACAACAACAACAACAAACGGAAGGTAAAACAATCGCATCTTACCGGATGAAGCCCACCGAGCTTTTAGATATTCTTCAGGAGCGACCCTGGACACAAATGATGCCTCTGCGAAGTGGCTCGTCGTGCGGACATTAGCTCCTCAAAATTGTCGGTAGGGAGTCCCCGTTAACTGCGCATTGCCCCGCCACGCGTCGTTGTTGGGCGTCGATGAGATTAATACGCGGGGCGGAGCGCTGCGTGGAGCATTAAACAAACACGTGCACGCACACCAACGGAGCCGCCATTCGCCACCAAGTGACGGTGACGTCACCACGGCGCCGGTGCCAGGACAAGTGCACTTTTGAGGCCACATCACGTGGCCTCGCGCGCACACACGCGCGCACCACCCCCGCGCATTGGGGCACTGGGCTACGATCAATGTGGGTTGCTGGGATAGTTGCGATCGCAACGAGCGCTTTAGGCTTGCAAGGGAGAAACCCTACGCATGCAAAGGAACGGGCACCGGCGGTGGCTAGGAAATGTTAACTGCCTCGCCCGGTATACAGGAGGTCATGCGTTCGATTCCGACCCCGACGCTTGTTCTATATTTGGAGCTTGCGCCTCTCTCTTTCCCAGCGGTCGCGTGGATTTTTTTCTCTCTCTCTCTCCACATTCCGGAATCGACATCGCCACGTGACGACGATGACGACGACGAGCCGCTTGGCCGAGCCATCAGTTGCGATAGCCAGGTCGCTTCGGGAATACAAAAAAAAAAGAGAGAGCTACACAGCTCAGCGGGGCCACCCACCTGGTAAATTAAAACACAGTTTTAAAACACAGTTTTAATTTACGGTTTCCCGATCCCGCTTGGCCGTACTGCCACGAGGCCTCTCTCGGCCGCAAGCCGCGCGCGGAATGGAAGACCGCGGTTCGAGCGCGCGCGGGGGAAACACCAGCGCCACAACGCACGGCCAAAGGGGTTCACCGGTGATCGGTCCGGAGCGAGCGTCGGTCGAACGGCGCCTGAGCGGCACGCCGCCTGAGCGGCGCGGGGAACAACGCTCGCACGCAAACGAGCGGCACGCGCGTGCGCGGCAGGAGCCACCGGTGTTCGTCGCGTGGATGAACGTCAGCTCGCCGTCCCTGGGCACTGCGGTCTCGGCGACTTCATGGTCGGGAAGCAAATGAGCCGGGAGCGCAGAAACAACTCCAACGTGATCTCGCGCGCCCGCTCTCTGTGCATTGTGGTCTTGGCAAACTCGGCGAACCCGGGATCGATTCCCGTTCACGACCAACATCAGTGACGATTATCCGAACCGGTCCTGGGCCTCCCCTAGGTCGGCTCAGCCTCAAATGGAGTGCCCTGGTGCGGTGCATAAAAACACTTGCCCCGACGGTCTGTTAAGGCTACACGGGGGACCTTTGTCTTTTTTGTGTGTGCGTTAGGGTCACGCGCCCAAAATCGTGTTTGCTTTTTAGACCCCCAGAGCACAAGACGTGTGTGTGTGTGCGTGTTATTTCTTCTTTAAGTAAACGTTGAAAATAAACTGGAGTCCCCGTTTGTCTCCCACAGTGGAACCAACACCTCTGGCGAAACGTCTCCACGCTCGACACAGAGTTCTATGGTAAGCGCTCATCTTCAGTGGCATCCCTGAGCCCACTGGTGGAAATTCCACATTACCATGGCGGGGGTGTGGGGAGCAAGTCTCTCCGAATAGGACGATCAGTATTGACTTTGCCCAAAGTGGTACTTGTTTTAATGACGCCCGTCTTACGGTGATGATGCATGACAATGGGCTAATTTGACCCTTAGCCGGGGTTGATAGCACGTGACCCTTCTGATTGCGAGTCAAGTCACGTGACCACGTGCCGAACCAATCATAAGCAGCAGCAACAGCGACAACAAATACGCGAATGAAAAAATATATATATTTTTTTTAAAACATCCACGATGAAATCATAATAAAAGCAAAGAACGACAACTTAAAAAAAAACCTCTTAAATCAAAGAACATTTAATGAATTTGTACAGTAAAATAACAACAATGGCCGCAACAAACAAAACACAAAATGGTCACGAAGAAATTTAAACGCGCGCCGATCAACGTGGGGATTATTAAAATCGCACCGATTCAAACTCGCGGGGGGCCCATAACTCCCGGACGACGCGACTCACGATCACCACCCCCCCCCCCCCCCCCGCAACAACAACAACAAAAACGCCTCGATAGCTTCAAGCCAAGGAAAACCGGGCGTGCGTTTTTGTTTAACCGGCAGCCCAAAAATAGAGCACGCACGAATAATGCGACGCTTAAACAACAAATCTGTGAAAAAAAAAAAAACTAGCTTTGGATTTCATTGCAGAGGAAGAAATCCCTTGATCGTAGCCAAAATTAATTTTCAGCCCCCTCCATAATTATTGTAAATTCTGGCTTATCGCAAAACATTTTAGTCGCACAGACGACGCAAGCCAGCCCGCCGCTGTCAATTTATCCGATTACAAATAGCTTTAAATAATGCCTTCTCTTGTATTGTACGTGACGTTTTAAGGCACTGCATGCAAATATAAAATTTGTATTTTAAATATATATATACCGTATATTAAAACAGAGAAATAGTCATCGCTGTTGCAACTCGTAGTGTGGGGTTAGCGGCCGTTTGACATTACAAATTCATGAGTACATACCTCTGTAACTTTGAGCGGTTGCTCACAGCTTGCAATCATCAGCCTTGATCTATTATTAATCGGCTCTTAAAAGAAGACTTCAGTCAAGGACGTATAAAAGGAATGTATTTTCCAAAAGGTTGGACACAATCGGGGCGGGCGGACCACCACGAAGTGGCCCGGCCCGCCCACCCGAGGGCATGTAACCACGGAGCGCGCAACCACCCCCACCACCACCACCACCCCCCGGGTTTCACTCTCGGTTTGGCACGAAAACGCATTTCCAGGAATGACGATGAAACGAAGAAGAAAAGCAAGCGGCCACGCTGCGTGGCTTACAGCAGACGTGAACGCCCCCCCCCGCCGCCCGCTCCGACAAAGCAACGCGTACGTCGGTTGCTCTTACGATTCCGCTACGGTGTGCGTACGTGTACCCACGTCGTCGGAACGCAACCAGAAGAGAAAAATAAAATAACTTTATCGGTACACCGAGGGCTCCCACAAGGCCATGGGGGGGAGGGGGGAAGGGCGTGTGGCAGAGCTTTGACGCCGGCTATCGTAGAGTCGGCCGCGTCGCCGCTACGGTTCACCGCGGCGAGTAACGACGCCTTTATAAAAACAACGGCGCTGCTGCTGCTGCTGATGCTGTTGCGGCTTCGCCTCTCGAAATAAAATTACCGCCGAACGGGCTCGCGCGTTCCGAGATTCGGCGGCTAACGGGGGGAGTCGGCCCACGCCCTGCCTACTCGCAGACGTCTCGGAACGGGCGAAGGCGTTCACGCGATGGGGGTTCCGCGAGCCGAACGGGAATTGCCGATTGTGAAGGCGAACGGAGGTGGGCCAGCGGACTTCGCCAGCATGGACGCAGAGGAAATAACGAGGAACAGCAAATCAATCGTCGAAGAAATTCAAGCATCTCGACGACCGCTCCCAGCCACACCCCTCAAAAATACGCGTGCACATCTACGCAATCGTCATTTTTGCTAAAATAATAAAACCAAGTGTGTCTCTCTCGCTCTCTCCCAGCTCACCTCCAGTTTACTACAGCCCTGAGAGCCAGTGGTGGAAATTCCACATTCCTATGGCGGTGGTGAGAGGGAGGGTGGGGGGGGGGGCAGGGGGGTAACAGGGGCGAGTTCGTTTGCGAGGCGACCAACTGCAAGGAGATTTACTTAAGGTTTAATAATAATGACAATAAGCTCTTCGCGCGCGCAAAACACGGAACACCAAGGTAACGCATCCTATAAGGGTTTCTAAGCAGTCTGTACATACGCTTGCGTAGCCCGCACTTGGGATCCTAAGATGCGTGGAGGCAATCGTACGGTGCTCGACTGCAGCGCGATGAGCGCTGCTACCGCATACGGAGCGAGCGGGGGGGGGGGGGGGCGTGCTCCGCCAGCCACCACTCCCGCTCCAACAACAATGCGCGGATCAAAAAAGGTCACCGAAATGGGATCTCGGAGGCGGCTCCGCGACACGCACTTCCGCGGGGACGTTCCTCCGACGGGAAGGGGCCGCGCGCTTCTCCGCGACGCCGACGCCGACGCCGACAGCGCGGTTTGCGATTAAGCCGGGAGGGGAACTTTTGCGAACATCGCTACGAGTTTCTTGCGTTCCGAATACTCGAGCAGGCCGGTGTCCCCGCGACGCGCGTTTAACACGTTAAAGAGTTTCGAGTTCACCGTTTCGGACTTACCATTCGCACTCGGGGGGGGGGGGGGGGACAGCTTTTCAGCTACGTTGGGTGGACACGTTACATTTTGGGACAAGAGTAGGTTTTAAAATGACCACGCGCAAGAAAATAGACAGTCGACGCAGCCTTCAAGACAACGGACATTTCGTAACTTCCGCCAATATTTTCGAGCGTTCGTGTGAGCGACCACCGTTGATTCGTAAGCGATATGTGAATGACGACTAACAGAACTCGTGCAGTATACAGGAGAGTGGAATCATCTCTGGCACAGGATAGTTTGCAAAAGCGCAAAATAATTACAAAATATAACCGCACACCTTGTGTATATATATAAAGGCCAGACGTACGATTCAATAATCATCTTACAACCGCCCCCCACAAATTAATAATAATAACCTCAGTAAACAGCAGCAAGTTAAGTTTAATTTTAGTGGTTTAAATATTTGTACATTACGACGATTTTCCTGCAAACTGACGCGCTTGCAGAAACGTAATAACAACAATAATAATAAGCCCCAAAGAAATGTTTCCGTGGGGAAAAAAAAAAATCAATAATAACATTTTGATTTAAAGCTTTCGTGACTGCAAGGATTCATCTTCTTTGGTTCTTTCGGTAAAGTCACCACGTAGAATGAGAATAAAATAAAAAACAATAAAATTCTCACAACGTTTCGGCCACAACACAAGTAGCCTTCTTCAGGTGAAGGAACAGAAGCTCTGTCGTCCCGACAGTTCTGTTCCTTCACCTGAAGAAGGCTACTCGTGTTGTGGCCGAAACCTCGTGAGAATTTTATTGTCCTATTTTATTTTATTATTTCATTCTCATTCCACGTGACTTTACCGAAAGAACCAAAGAAGATCAACAATAACAGTCGGTCTGCGATAATAAGAACACTGTACCCGCCCCCCTTCGCCAAACAACGGCCGTTAACGGGGATCTGCTTATTCTCCCTTTGCTGCTCCGACTTCACCGGTACCGGGGGCTCCCACAAGGCCACGCGGGAAAGGCGCGTGTGGCACAGTTTTGGCACCGGCTACCGTAGAGCAGCAGCGGCGGTCGTGTCGCGTCGCCACGGTTCTCCGCGGCGAGCAACGACGCCTTTTTTTTTTAAACAACGGCGCCGCTGCTACTGTGCCGTTTGCGCGTCGCGAGATTCGGCAGTGATTCGGGACGACCCCCCCCCCCCTCCCACCACCACCCTTGCAACTTGCCAGACGTCTCGGAACGGGAAGGGGGGTGAATGAGTGAAACCGCGGCGGTTACAGATTGAACCACTTCCGCCATGCCGAATGTCCGCTGCAATGAGATAGGACCACCGTGGAATTTAGAAACATTTCATTAACCCGTTTTGTGAGTGGGGGGGGGGTTCCGTTGACTCCTACAACTCACGTTAAACCGAACGTCTTTCGTTTGTTTTACTTTTCATTAAGTTTTGCACGGTGTGCGTTAACCAAGGTACAGCTTGAGACGTCAGCTTTCGTCTTTTCTGATGAGAGCGAGAAAAATCAAAACCAAGGGCGTGCCTCATTTGAAAACAAATGCCGCTTAAACAAAACATTGATCCACAAGACCCACCCGGCTGGGTCTGTGGCCTAAAGCTTTCAACAGTGAAAGGGTGCGCGCACTGCTTAACTCACCAGAGCGGCCAAATAGTCTTGGAGGCCACAAGGAGAGCCGGGAGGCTCAACGAGCCCCTCTCCCCCCCCTCCCCCCTCTGGCCTTTGCACCTGATTGGCTCACAAGCGACGACATCACGTTCATCCCCCGCCCTATTTAAGACCGAAACAGGAGAAGGATTTCTCCACAACTCTGTGGCTGTCACCCGATGATGCTGGTGGTGGTTGTTGTTGTAATTACTGGCAAAACGTCACGGTAATCGAATTGTAAACGTTGTCGTGGGTTTACTCTCCAACAGACAACCGGTGTGCTGCACTCGTAACGAATTGGCATATTTTGTTTACGTGACAAACGGTACTAATTGGCTGCGTGTCGGGTGGTGGCGGGTTTAATGACACATTTATATTTACGCGATGGAATCCAAAAACCTCTGTTATGGATAATATTGGTCGTGAAAGCCTACGACGTGTTAAACTACCCCGCAATGTGTCATGGAGGTTTAAAGCTCTGACTGACATAATACCTAGATGGTGTCAACGAGAAGAAGGTTATTACAAAACGTAATAAACATTTTCACAACTGCTTCATTCGGGGGGGGGGGACACGGGGACAGCCTTGTCTTAAACCTGACTGTCCTGGCCAAGCCGCGATGTTTGGGAGCTTTATTATTCCCCGAATGCATCACTTCAACGCTTTTTATGTGTTAACACACACACACACACACAAGATGTGGCAGCCGCGAGTAATATTTCAAACTTAAAAGGCTCGGCCTGTTGCAGAAGCCACGCTCGTGAAGCTCAACAGGAGAGTGAGAGCCACGGTGTGTAATCAACGAGAGCGCTGCTCTAAGCAACAACCCGCGCGAACCCAGGGCTTCCGCGGGAAATTAAAATCCTGAGACAAATGCGTGCAATAAACGTGGCGTCGCTTCGCTGTCGCTGCGTTCGCTCGCGCTTATTTCGTCCCGTGGCCTTGCCAATTGCTGTAATTCTCCAGAATGTAAGACGCTCTGAAAGAGTAAGAGACAAGCGCCCCACGCCTCCTCTGCTCCCCCAAGATTATGCCGGGTTTTAATAAGAAATTACAAATCCGAGTCACACACACACACGCACGCACGCACATGCACGCGCACGTCAGATTATAAGACGCAACACCCTAGTCTTTCGCCGTAGCATAGAGGAAAATAAAGTGTTTGCCTCATCACTCCGAGCGAATACGGTCAACAGCCCATCCTATACGAACCCAATACTGAAATTTAAAAAAACACAGCGAGAACTAGAGGGCCACACGATAGCATATATATTATATATCATCGTCGTCATTATAATCCTATATTATGTAATGTCCATTACATATCCAAAATCGTACGGGCTTTACGATTTGGAACAAAACTCGAAAGAAAAAAGAACCGCACGCATTCAATATCAATGTGCTCGGTGCGCCGGGATAACGGGAAAAGCAACGGTAGTAAAAGGCGCAGCCACGCAAGCTGAATTCCCGCGCCACCCCTGGCCGAAGGAACTCCCCACCGCTACCACTCGAGGGAGCTGCGGGGAGAGAGCCCCCCCCCCACCCCCAGCCCCCCCTATTAGAGACTGGAGGGTAAATAACCGAGCAGTAACCAAGCAAGCCGCGGGATACATTGACGAATCGCCAGCTCTATCGGCGAGAGTGGCGAGAAGGCTCAAAGTTGTCGCATTGCAAGTGATGTCATTTTGTCAAACTAGCTATAATACTTTTGCACTCAAACCCACCAGCGGGGGGGGGGGAGGGGGGGGGGCTGCCTAGTGGCGTCGTGTGCTGTGGTTGCAGCTTCCCGATTTTATAACCACAGCTGAAGTCAGTTTATTCCATACAGCTTCCCCTTCTCTCTCGGCCTGTCCTTAATTCTTACAAGGCGCCTTGAGATATCAGCAGATGGCGTCACACTAATAAGCGTACATTTGTATTACCTGTTCTGTGATTGGATAGAATCCGGTCACACGTAGCTTACTTATGGCCGAAACGAATTCACTACGTCACAAACGTATTGATTGCCAACATATATAGATGTGCGCGTAAGGGACGTATGGGTTGTCGTCTTTATCCTGTTCGCGAAGTAGGATTCTTTTTTTTGGGGAAGGACGAATACACTTTAAGCCATCTTATCGACGTTGCAACTAACTTTCATTCGAAAAAGGTGGCAACTTCGTCCATTCAAATACAATGCAGTGCAGAGCCTCAGTCACAGAGTCCACATTCACCACAACGGGGGCACAAAGAGTGAATCAATCTACGAATCCAATCGCAGCCTCAAACGACGAAGACGAAAAATCACTGAGGAGGGTCGGCGAATCGGCGATTTTTTTTTTTTTACTGGGGCTTGGAAATTAAAGGGTGGACGATCAGTTTCTCACTCCGGTCCGTGTGCTGTGCAGATGCAGAATCAATCATACAGAGCCCACCAGCAGAAATACTGCACAAGGATCACTCAGGCGAAGATCCCCCCCCCCGTGTAACCTTAAAAGACGGTCGGGGCAAGTGCTGTTAGCGAGCACCTATGAAGGCCAGCACGGCACACGGGGGGGTGGAGGGCCAGCACCACGCCCGGCCGCCTTTGTCTCCCCAGTGGCGATGTTTACGCATCCGCACCAGGTACTAAATTCGAGGCTGAGTCGACGTAGGGGAGGGCCCAGGACCGGTTCAGAAAAGTCACTGGTGTTGGCCGTGAACGGATATTGAACGCGGGTCGCCAGGTTAGTAGCGCAGCGTGCTAACCGCTGCACTACCGCTCCCCCATGCATTCCACACACAAACACACGCACACCCACATACAGACTGACAGATGCATTCCACGCACACCAGCTTGATAAATTATTCTAATCCCCTCGAGGTTCCCAAACATAACTCCTGACCCGGTGACACTATTACTCCAGACCAAGCCGTCCACCAAAGTCTAAATACTCCAAGAACACACACATGCATGTAACACCGATGCAGAGGCAATGATCCCCCCCCCCCTAAAGCCTTTGCAAGCTATTGGTGAAAGTGCTGTTAGCGAGCACCTATGAAGGCCGGCAAGGCGCACCTATGAGGGAGGGTGGTGGTGGGAGCAGCACCACTCCCGGCCACCTTTGTCTTCCCCAGTGCTGAAGTTTACACAGCGCACCAGTTACTCTTTTAAGGGCGAGTCGACCGAGCACGAGACCCAGGATTGCTTCAGGTATATCGCAAATGATGTTGGCCGTAGATCAGGGATTGAACACAGGTTGCCGGGTTCGTAGCGCAGTGCGCGAACTACTACGCAACTTAAGACAAAGATCCCCCATATAGCCTTAACAGACTGTTGGGGAAAAGTGCCCTTCAGCCGGAATGGCACACGAGGGGGTGGGTGGCCTAGAACCATGCCCGACTGCCTTTGTCTCCCAAGTGGCGATGTTTACACATTGCACGAAGTACTCATTTGAGGCCGAGTTGACCTAGTTATAGATATTATTTCCAAACAATAATAATGCAATGATAAAAAAAGAGAGATTGGGTTTGGCTATGTCCGATTTCCCTTCAGCTTTACATTATTATTCTTTATCATTAGAGATAGTGCATCTTAAGCAAATGTGATGGTGAACTCCTCATTCCGACGGCAGGCCCAGTCTATCCACGGGACGACTGCTGTTAACTTCCCACAAAGCGGTACTGATTTTATAGGCCACAGAAGGATGTGCCAAGTTGACCGGCAACAACCGGGACTTGAACCCATCGCCTTCGGATGGTGCGTCAGCTATTCGGCCCACAGACATCAACAGCCGAACACAATAACCTGTACTACACTGACCGTCGCTGTGAAGTGTGGCCAAACACCCGACACATGACCCTCTTCCTCATGGGGAGGGAGGGCCCCGGCCCCGCCCCTCCCCTCACCCCCTTCACACGTAGGCCACGAGGCCCAGACCAGGTAACCCACTTAGCGGTACCGCCTGAGGTGGTGCAACTCCGGCGGTGACAAACTTCTCTCCGTGGCCAGCGATGAGTGAATTACGCGATGGCCGTTTGAAATGAGCGCGGTCCCTGTGGAGCAATGCACCCATTAGCCGTAAGAATGAATCTGTATCGACTCTCGTCTCGCTACCTTTGGGTGGCGCGTGCATCTGCTATGGCCCACGGGACAGCCGGCAGCAGATTGTGCAAGTTACGGAGGAGCCGAATTGAACTATTGACACTAAACTAAAACTTTATTTTTTATTTTACCAGGTTAATGCCCACTGAGCTGTATAACGTATATCTCAGGAAAAGCCTGGCCACTGCATTGCTAGCTCAATGAAGTGGCTCATCGCGTGGATATTTATAGGAGCCTGGACATGTGACAAAGGGTTTTTTTATAGCTCATCGGATTCCTCGAGCACAAATAAAGATTCTTGAATGCATATTTCTAAATGCCGAGGGTAAAAAAACCGGATGACCTGGACAAAAATCCACGTGACCACGAGAACACGCAACATCCAAATACACAGCAGGCGTGGATAGGGTCTGGATCGAACCCACGACCTCCTATGTAACAGGCGAGGTAGTTAACGTCTCCTAGCCACCGTGCCGCCCGATTGAGAACCGCACCACTGACGGAACGGATAACGTTTCGCCCTGAAGCTACAAAGTAATTATATTCTTCGGGTCTTTCGATAGAGCCACGTAGATAGAAAAAATAATAAAAAATATCACGACGTTTTGATCGCAACACAAGCACCTGATGACGATTGCTTGCGTTGCGAACGAAACGTCGTGATATATATTTTTTTCTATATACGTGGCTTTATCGAAAGACCCAAACAATATGAATTCCTGCAGTCACGAAAGCTTTAAGTCTACAAAGTAATTGTTCGGCTAACCAATTCATCATTTGCCGTTTGAAACTGGTAAAACTATAACAGCCAGTCCCAGATGATAATCCGTTCCGTGGCCTTATCATATACTGTCATCCTCTTAGAGCAGCGTTACTGATGAATGTGTCTAGTCGGAAAACTTCACGCGGCTGTGCAAAGGCACGGAGAGGGCGGATACTGCGTCACTTCAGTTTGATGGCCAGGTCGCTTCTGAAAAAGAGCTGCGTAGGTCAGTGGGGGGGGGGGGTGGGGCCTTACCTGGTAAAATAAAATTTAAAAAACAGTTGCGTTGAGTGCAGAGCAGCAATGGATTCTGCTGCACTGCCTCACTGCGGAGGCTGTGGCACCCGTCTTTCGCGCAGGGCAGCCACGTCCGTAAAGGCGCAAAAATTCATGCTCAACCCCCGCGTAGCTTCCACGATCTGGCGATGTCGGGCACATTCTGGCCGATTCGGCGACGCTAACCGAATGGGTTCATACAATTTTTAAAAACAAACCGGGATTTTTTTTTCATTCTTGTTTTTTTTGTCACAGGAGGGTGAGGTCGCCTCGATGTTTTTTTGGCTGACTGGGGGGCCTGGCTTCAGGAAGGAGGTCATTCACCCGTTAGCTATTGCAACCCTTTTCAAGGAAACATTAGCCCAAGTTGATTTGTTTTGCTCACAACGAACATCCCCAGCTCTTGTGCACATCTGAACTGCGCGAGGGCCAGGCTTTCCCGGGCCGGGCCATGCCGTGCCAAACTATGCCATGGCCTTCCTCCGCACGTCCGACGAAGCACGGTTGACTACGTACGGAAAGAAGCTCAACGTACACACACACACATCCAGCCCGCTACCGGCTCAGGAGACCCCCAGGTTGTTTTTCCACTGCAGAAACCAACCGAGCCGTGCCGCCGACGTCACACGCAGCGACCGAGTCTGTTACTCCCCCCCGCCCCCCGCCCCGCCCAGTGGCCCTGCTTGGCCCCCCAACGCAGACTCGGATGTCTCCTCGCGAGGCCGGTGGTGTATCGCGCGGTTCGGTTTTTGCGGATCGGCACAGCAAAAACAGGCAGTGGAAAAACCACCCGTGCCGCTGCGCCTAGACGCTTGCCCAACGGAGGAAGGAGGCACTGTAGAGAGACACGCCGAGCTGCGGGGCCATGGCTCGTGGGCAAAAAAAAGCCCGATGCTTCCTCCGACGATCGCAAAGACTTTCCAATCGACTTTCAGGAGCGTCCACCGCAAATCGCTCCAGACGTGCCCACCGACGCCACCCGTCTAAAGGAAGACGACTGCGATGCGACGTCGTTTCTGCTGCTGCTGCTGCCCAACTCGAAGGTGACTTTCTTTCTCAAAAAACGCAGCATCCGCCCCCCCCCAACCGCAGTTTTGACAGCCCGAAGGACCACGCAGCCTAGGAGACCTCGACAAGGCGAGAGCTGCTCGCTTTGTCGGCTACGTCCGTTTTACTTTAAGCAACAACAAAAGGGAATTTGATTGATTTTTTTTTTATGAAAACCAGTGAAATCTGGCATTAAGGCTGCCGGGGATACAATGTTCTGCTGCAGATGTCACACAGATTAACCTATCTGTAAACCATTAAAGTGTTCGTGCCAGACGACCAAATACGTACTATAAGATTACATTTCAGTGAAAAAAAAGGTAAAACGACAAAAATTATTTGGCATCTAGTGGCCAAAAAAAAAAATACCAAACGAATCTCACAAACAGCTGCGTCGGGTGTATCTAAGCAAACGGATTTAAGCTTTCCCAACGTGCACCTGCATGAATTTACCCACAATTCCGGCTGATGCAAACAGTGGGCCAAGTGCCACCGCACGCCCCGCCCACCCCCACCACCGGTGGCCAACCAGCCAATCGCACGCTTTGGCACTGTGCCGTGCAAAAGGTGGGTGGTCGTCTCCGATTGGTCGGACTGCTACGCTGTACAATTTCACGATACGCCGATTATTGCGGCTTCAAATTACCGATCACTTTTTCGCGCGCGATTTTTTACGTATTTGAGTCCCGTTTTTGTGCGTTGCCGTGCTTGCAGTGTGCGTGATGACAACTTTAAAAAAAGTTCCTCGGCTGATGTTAACTCAACGCAAGTCTTCGAATCATGGCGACTTTTTTTGCGATCGGTAACATTTACAAAAGCATTTATGCTGCCAGTTAAAACAGAAACAATTAAAAGATCCACAACGCAAAAAATTCAAGATGTCACATGACCATCACGCCATCACTTAAGCGGGTAACAGTTAAATATTTGGAACTTTGATGACCATGTTTTCTAAATCGTACGTATGTGGATCAGGACGTAAAATATCAAATATAAATTAAACGAGTGTCGATAATCACGAGAAAACGATATTTTGCCGAATGAACGTTGACGTGATGATCGTGGTGTTTACACCGTGCGACGCACCGTTGTGTTTTCATATAGCGGCAAACCCTAGCGGAGATTGGTAGGATGGTTCTAGAACGAACGACAGAGAAATAAGATGGGAAGGGGGGGGTGGTGGTGGGTGGCTCTCTCGCCCAGTCCACAACAGCACACGACGGTTACGAATCGTTGCAACTAAAATATAACGCGCAATAATTATTCCGCGAGAAGCTCGAAGCACGTTTAGGACTGCTTGGTTTGTCTTTAGTTTGTTGTCTTTTGCCCGCACCTTCGATTTAGCACGGCTGGCTACGTAGGGTGCTAACGAAGTTCAACGCACATGCGTACAAGCAACATCCAGGCGCAGCCCAAGAGAGATTTGGAGATCCGACGAGTTCGTTGCGGGCGATTTGGTCAGAGGCAAACCAAACAGCAATTTGTCCGTCCCGATTATATTCCCATCGCGCTATTGACATGACACACTGGGACCAACGAATATATACTTTAGCACGTAGACTCTCGCGACGCATTTATATTCATGTGATCTAACCTAAAAACCTCTATTGTGGAAAAGATATATAATTTGGAACTCTTGACACCGAGCGTGTGACAATGCATTGCCTTTCAGCACGTCGCGTTTCTTACGCACTCTAAAATGATACAGAATCGAATTAATAAATCCCTTTGTACAAAGCCTAACGGGCGTCACCAAAGGCCTCTTTGCGTTGCGGGGGCGGGAGGGGGGGGGGGGGGGTCTCGTCCGTCTCGCTCTAGAAGGGCGCGCGCCGCCCCCGCTACCGGCCAAACTCACACGAGACTCTCCGACGGGGGTCACGAGATCAACGAGCGCATCACGAAAAGCGCTCGCGAGAGGGGACGACACGACGGAGCAGTGGCTGGGTTCAAAGTGCGCACACAGCGTTCTCCCCGCTCTCTAAAACGCCAACCGCCCCCCCCACCCCCCACGCCACCCATCCCGCGCCCAACCAACCCAGACCACAACTTCAGTGATTTAAAATAAATTGTGATATACCGACGAGCAACAAGTGTGTGTGTGTATATAAATAAATATACACGGCGCGAAGCAAACGCCGCGGGCGAGTAGAGAGTCGGAGCGACGGGTAAACTAAAACGTCGGTGGTGGATTTGTTTTTTTTGTTTACGAAGTATGGTGGCGTGGCTTTTCCAAAGAATAAAAGCATCCAGTGAATGCGATTTGTCCAGTCATCAAATCAAATTTAAAAAAAAAATGAAAGGATGCAAAATAATAACAACGACGACAATGAACAAAAACTACAATTGGACGATGTTAAGTAAGAATATTAAAACCACGAGGATGATTTTGCAGGCAGCAGCGGCAGGAGGACGCCGCTACGCTTCGGGGCCTACCATAGGCTGAGAGCTCGAGGAGCCCGAGGTGTTGAGGCCGTTGTGAACGGCGACCGTCTTCAAGGCGTCTTCCTCGATCTCTCCCCGCCGGTCAATTAAGCTGATTGAGACAAACACACGCAACCACACACGCACGCGCAGACACGCAGGCGCAGACACGCACGCACGCACACAAACACACGCACACAAACACACGCACGCACAGACACGCACGCTCACACACAAACACACGCAACCACACACGCAACCACACACGCACGCACAAACACGCAGGCACAGACACGCACGCACACACACGCACACAAACACACACGCACACACACAAACACACGCACGCACACACACGCACACAAACACACACGCACACACACAAACACACGCAACCACACACGCACGCACAAACACGCAGGCAAACACACACGCACGCGCAGACACAAACACACGCACGCACACGCACGCACACACACACACATACGGGCACATGTATATTTACACACAGGGCACACATATCTGTGGGACTTTATTTGGCAGTAAAATGTGAGGTGTGAAGATGCTCAAACACCAAATCGAAAGTTTTTTTGCAAGGCATCAAGTTTCTGCATTAACCCACACAAACTTGTGGCAAAACACGCAAACAAACATTCTCTGATAATTATTCACTGTGTAACAAAAACATATATTTTTTTTGTTCCTGGGTAGTAAGTGTTATTTCCTAATTGCTTATGCCTCAAAATTACAGAAGACGGCTATTATTCCACACAAACGTTGCTTTTGTGACCAGGACAGTGATATTTATAAATGTAGCAATTGTCAATGAGAGAACGTGGTGTGCATTTGTGTCATTCCTTCACATAAAGTCCTGGTCACAAAAGCAAAGTTTGTGAGGAATAATAATAATAGCCACTTTCTATACTTTTGAGGCTTAAGCAATTAAAAATTAACACTTACTACCCAGGAACAAAAGTCGTGTTACGCAGTGTAATATGTGCATTGTCTTTGAAACGGATTGGCCTACACCATAAACACACAGACAGATAGATAGATACACACAGACTTAAGACAAGAAAAATACAAAGATCTCCCCGTGTAGCCTGCAACAGACTGTAGGGGCAAGTGCTGTTAGAGAGCACCCTATGAAGGCCGGCACGGCACACGAGGGGGTGGGTGGCCAGCACCAAGCCCGGCCGCCTTTGTCTCCCCAGTGGCGATGTTTACTACACACCACACCAGGTACTCATTTGAGGCTGAGTCAACCTAGGGGATGGCCCAGGACCGGTGCGGATAATCGTCACCGGTCTTGGCCATGAGCGGGAATGGAACTCGGGTCGCCGGGTTCGTAGCGCAGCGTAGCGCTAACTGCTAAGCTACCCACACAGACACACAGATACAGACAAACTAAACTTTTCTAGATTTGAAGCTTTCGTGACTGCAAGGATCCAAACTCTTTGGTTCTATTCGGTAAAGTCACGTAGGCAAAAAATAAAACAACAAAAATCACGACGTTTCGGCCACAACACAAGCAGCCTTCATTAGGTGAAGCGACCAGACTGTCTCGAGGACAGCGCTGGAGTGAACACAGCCAAGCTCAAACCGCGACCTTTAAGCTTGTGTGTGAGGAATTAAGGTGCCTTGACAAAGGAATTAGCATAAAATTAGCATTGAATTGGCGGACTTGGCATGATGAACGGTGTAGAGGGGGTGAACATGTGCAGGCCGGCGAGGGGGGAGGGGGAGTTTACATATTGATGGTGTGAAAAGGGAATTTTAAGAAGCTGTGAAAGTTTGGAGTACCACTACTTGAAAAAATATACTGTACCATTGAAAATTAGTTTAATGTTTGGTTCGATTTAGAACATCTTTCCAATGGTTGCTTAATTTGAAACCATCTTCTCGGTTGAAATTGTGTCTGTGTTTGTAAATCTGAATTGCCTCGTGAACAAATCTACGTGACTTAACCAAATAGAACCAAAGAGTACAAACTAAACTACTAAACCATTTTTATTTTTACCAGGCAAGGCCCACTGACCCTATGCAGTTCTTTTTCAGGAGCAACCAAGGCTACCACAAATGATCGCGTGGAAACCTCTAGCAGCAGCCAACTACCCCCTGCACGCGTGGTGATTGCCGATTAAAAACCGTTGGGTGAAAAACCGGAGGAGCCGGAGAAAAATCCACGCTGTCGCGGAGAAAACACCCAAACCCCAAGTACACAGCCGGGAGTCAGGCTCGCGATCGAACCCACGACCTCCTGGCTCCTGCATACCAGGCTGGTGGTGGGGGAGGTGGAGGGAGCGGCGGGCTGCATACCTGGGAGGCAGGGGGCCGCACAGCACGGCGCAGCAGTTGGAGAAGACGTTGCCGTGGCTGAACGGGTTGTAGACATCCTTTCCTCGCTTGCTGGACCACGAGCCCTTGATCTACGCACGTGGGACGACGAGGAGGAGGAGGACGAGGACGGCTGAAAATTTGTAAACTTCTACGTTACATTTATATATATATACACACACACGTGGGACACGGCACGTTCATCGGTGTTGTTAAATAGTGCTTCGGGTTGTCGGGGAGGCGATTCAGCAGGTGCGGCGATGAAAGTGAGGTACACCCATGGGGTAGAGGGGGGGGGGTCAGGTGGCGGGGAAGGGCGGCCGCTTGATGACCACTTCAAAGCCTTCTCTGCACACGTCCGTGGCGCCGAGCCGGTAGTTGTTAATCTTAATGATGCATGTTTGCTGGACTTCTTTCGTAACCGTACGTAGCCAATCGTGCTAAATCAGAGGTGCAATGGAGTGCGGTAGTTCGGCGTGGCGGAGTGCGGTAGTTCAATGTGGTAGAGTGTGGTAGTTCAGCGTGGTGGAGTGTGGTAGTTCAGCGTGGTGGAGTGTGGTAGTTCAGCGTGGTGGAGTGCGGTAGTTCAGCGTGGTGGAGTGTGGTAGTTCAGCGTGGTGGAGTGCGGTAGTTCAGCGTGGTGGAGTGTGGTAGTTCAGCGTGGTGGAGTGCGGTAGTTCGGCGTGGTGGAGTGCGGTAGTTCAGCGTGGTGGAGTGTGGTAGTTCAGCGTGGTGGAGTGCGGTAGTTCAGCGTGGTGGAGTGTGGTAGTTCAGCGTGGTGGAGTGTGGTAGTGCAGCGTGGTGGTGGAGTGTGGTAGTTTAATGTGGTAGAGTGTGGTAATTCAGTGTGGTAGTGTGGTAATTCAGTGTGGTGGAGTGCGGTAGTTCAGCATAGTGGTGGAGTGTGGTAGTTCAGCGTGGTGGAGTGGTAGTTAAGCATGGTGGAGTGGTAGTTAAGCGTGGTGGAGTGGTAGTTAAGCGTGGTGGAGTATGGTAGTGCAGCGTGGTGGTGGAGTGTGGCAGTTCAGCGTGGTGGAGTGCGGTAGTTCAGTGTGGTGGAGTGCAGTAGTTCAGCATGGTGGAGTGCGGTAGTTCAGCGTGGTGGAGTGCGGAAGTTCAGCATGGTGGAGTGCGGTAGTTCAGCGTGGTGGAGTGCGGTGGTTCAGTGTGATGGAGTGTGGTAGTTCAGCGTGGTGGAGTGTGGTAGTTCGGCGTGGTGGAGTGTGGTAGTTCAGCGTGGTGGTGGAGTGGTAGTTCAGCGTGGTGGAGTGTGGCAGTTCAGTGTGGTAGAGTGTGGTAGTTCAGCGTGGTGGTGGAGTGTGGCAGTTCAACGTGGTGGAGTGTGGCAGTTCAGCGTGGTGGTGGAGTGTGGTGGCGCGGCGTGGCACTCACGTCTTCGTTGGTGGTCTGGTTGGAGGCCACCAGGTAGGTGTGGAACCCCGAGAGTCCGATGATCGACCACACGGAGAAGAAGCAGACGACCGCTTCCAGCACAGTGCGGTCCCCGTCGTGGTCAAGGCCAACAACAGGGGGCGAAGACTCGTGGCCAACTCGCCAACAAAGCCCAAGGGCACCCCCCCCCCCCGACGGCGGGGCTGTTTGGGGGGGCACACCACGAATGCCGTGGACTAAAAAAATATATTTCATTTCAACCCACGTAACTTTACCGAAAGAACCAAAGAGTACGGAATCCTGCAGTCACGAAAGCTTCAAATCAACATTCTTCAACAAATCGCCCGCTGAAGTAGTGACCACGAAACGACCCGGGGGTGGGCGTTTGGGCAACGTGAAGATTGCCGCGGATTTAATTTTAATGCATCGGGAAGGCAGGGAGAGAAACTGCGACGGGCGCCGCCGTCGGCACATCGCAAGCGGCAATAAATACGCAAAGCAAAAAAGAGAGTTCGCCACTACAGACGGGACGGTTGCGAGCGGAAGAGTCGCATTTTATTCTCTCCCAGCGGCAACGCCCTTGAGAGGTTTGATTTTCCCCTATCAAATCCGAGCAGTGGCTTGGAGACTCCGAGCGTCGCCATCGTCAGTTCGTGATCAATCCACTGCTGGATGAAGTTACCCCCCCACGCCCCCCACCCCATCCCAAGCCAACGCCACCCCCCCCCCCACCCCTCCCGATCCCGTGATGCAACAATCCACACCGCGGCCGCTCCATATCCCCAGTTGACGTCGTACTCGTGAGGCATTCCATCCCTTGGCTATTACACGCAAAGTGCTTGTCGCAACTGAACTACGATAACTCGTTGACCTCGTCAAGAATCTATAAACCATCATCACGTAAACTCCGCTCATCCTCACAGCAGCAGCGGCTTTTGGCTCGGACATCGAACAAAGGCGATGGTCACTGGCATCATCACGCCCGGCGCTTTCAGATGCGCTGCTTCTGCGGCCGTCTGGAACGCTCTTTCCTTTACTGGAGCTGTGGATTTAAACTCTCTTCTTCATACCTGCTTTTTGTGTTTAGTTTTTTTATCCTTCCCCCGCACCTCCGAATAGCACGGTTGGCTACGTACGGTTCCAAAGTATTCTTAGTTGTGAGAATTTTTTATTGTTTTATATATATTTTGTTATTTTGTTGTTTCTCTTCAACGTGACTTTACCGAAAAAACTAAGAATATGAATTACTGCAGTCACGAAAGCTTTAAATCAAAATTTGGTTCCAAAGTAGTTCAACACACGCACATATTATTACTGCACGCACGCCATGAAATATATTGCCAAGTCCAAATGTTCTACGCTTTGATAAAATGTTCACTACTTTGTACTCTACCGTTTTATCTGTGTTTGACATTGCAATATTTACCTTTCAACTGTTGACCCGGGAGGGATTAATTTGTCTGCCAGAGATAAGCGCAGCACTGGACACAAACCCCATGCGACTGCTGCAGCTCCGGGCATCTCGCTCTGGCCAACCCGGGGATGATAACGTGTCGGATAATGCCCCCTCCCCTCCCCTTCTCCCATGGCTCACGCAATTAAGCTACGTCGGAGTGTCTCGGCAACTAACGAGATTGCGTCTGAAGGGTTTCGGATTAGGATTATTCCACGCGCGCGCGCGTTCGTAAAGGAGACGTCTTCGCGAAGTTGACATTTACCCGCCGGCTCGCCACATCTGAGCATTCTCATCTCGAACTGGAAATCAAACTAAACTACTAAACTATTTAGATGTTTCCACATAAGGTCCATTGAGCTATACACCTCTTTGTCAAAAGCGACCTGGTCACAAATGATAGCTCAACGAAGTGGCTTTTAATAATAGGGTTTTTCCCCTTTTATCTGGCAACAATACTGAAACCTTTTTACAAGGATTCATGTCTGCATTAACCACAATACCTGCAGTCAAAATGCAAACAAAAAACATTTTGACTGCAGGTATTGTGGTTAATGCAGACATGAAACCTTGTAAGAAGGTTTCAGTTTTGTTGCCAGAAAAAAGGGGAAAAACCCTATTATTACATTTTGGTACTGGCAAAGGAGGTCTAATGATGAAGTGGCTTTTATCATCACATGGACATTCCTAGCAGGCAAATGCTCCAAACGCGTGATGCGGATTCTAAATGTGGAGGGTAAAACCGGAGGACCCGGAGAAAAATCCACGCCACGTTGGGGAGAGAGACACGCACACTCCAAATATACAGCAGGCGTCAGGGTCGGGATCGAACCCACGACTACCCGTAGTCCAGGCGAGGTAGTTAACATCTCCTGGCCACTGTGGCGCCTGCTCGCCACGGCACGAACGACGTGGGGGGTTTGAAACGGCCGCCCGTGAGAGGGCAAGGCACGGCGAGAGTCCCTCGCTTCGCGTGCGACGGTGTCAACACCGCGACGCATTGTCGCCATGAGGTTCGCCACGCACGGTGCGAAAGAAGTCCAACGTACGTACACGCGCACGTACACAACACGGGCGGTTATTCCACTCGGGAACACGTTCCGCGCGCCCGTGATAACCGCGGAGCGCACGCACTACCCCCCCCCCCCCCCCACCACGCCTCGTCATAACGCGGTTACTGAGCGGTCAACAACGGACTACTTTATATTCTTAGCTCTTTCGGTAAAGTCACGTTGAAGGGAAACAATAAAATAATAAAATATCTATATAAAACGTGACTTTACTGAAAGAGCTAAGAGTATGAATTACTGCAGTCACGAAAAGCTTTAAATCAAAATTTAACGGACTACTTTCTTGAGCAGGCCGGCTGAGCGGTGCGAAACGTACAGGCGGAATGATACAGGAACAGTGACGCGGCGGCGAACCCTCATCTCAGACCTTTGTCCCGCCATGGGACGATGCGATTAAAAATTTGAACGTACAAAGGCGATTCGAATTTGCATCGTTTTTTAGTCACTTACCTGTGCCACGTGATGCACGCAACACGGCACCGTGCTGGGACGCAGCATCTCCATGCCAGGGCCGCGGCGCCTCAAACAGGGAGGTGGTGGCAGGGGGAGGGGGGACGCAGGAGGTGGGGGGGGTCGGGCCCACGCGGGCTGACGCCACAGAAAGGATATCTCGCAGGGCTGTCCTTGAGCGCGTTCAGAAAGCCGTCGCGTTGAGACACTGCGGGACGAGAGAGGAGAAGGAATGCGCAGGGCGGACATGGGGAGGGGGGAGGTCAGGCTGCCGCTATCGCAAACCCCCCACCGCCCCATTTGAGAAGCGGGGCCCCAGGCCGAGAATGTCAAAGTGCGCGCAAACGGTTATTTGTACACACGGCGTTGCGCGTGTTCACTGCTTTGTCGTCGAACCGTGGTTGGATGAATCGGGGGAGGAGAGGGGGGGGGGTTTCTTTGACCATACTTCCCCACGCTGGTCAGCGTTGTGTTGGTGAAACGTGGGCGGTATGGAGGTGTGGGAGAGGGCAGTTAAAGTGTCGGGTCACCAATGGGGGTTTGCTGCACTACCCTCTGCCGACCCGCACAGTAGTCGCGCAGCTTTTATTAAAACGAAACTATATTTTTTTCGATTTAAAGCTTTCGTGACCGCAAGGATTCATCTTCTTTGGTTCGTTCGGTAAAGTCACCACGTAGAATGAGAATAAAATAATAAATTGATAAAATAAAATAACACAATAATATTCTCACGACGTTTCGGCCACAACACAAGCGGCCTTCATCAGGTGAAGGGACGAGACTGTCACTCCAGCGCTGTCCTCCAGACAGTCTCGTCCCTTCACCTGATGAAGGCTGCTTGTGGTGTGGCCGAAACGTTGTGAGAATTTTATTGTGTTATTTTATTTTATCAATTTATTATTTTATTCTCATTCTACGTGACTTTACCGAAAGAACCAAAGAAGATATATATTTTTTTATTTTACCAATGTAAGGCCCACAAAAAGCCGTGGAGGTAAAAACTCGGAGGACCCGGAGAAAGATCCACGCGACCACGTGGAGCGAGTAACGCAAACACCAAATATACAGCAGCAAGCATCAGGGGTTGGGATCGAACCCACGACCTCCTGTATACCAGGCGAGGTAGTTAACATCTCCTAGCCACCGTGATGATGGCGAGAGAGAGACACGCAAACTCCAAATATACAGCAGCAGGCGTCAGGGGTAGGGATCGAACCCACGACCTCCTGTAAACCAGGCGAGGTAGTTAACATCTCGCCACCATGGCGCCCTCTCGCACCTCCGATTAGCACGGTTGGCAACGTACGGTGCGAAAGAAGTTCAACGTACACAAACTCTCTGAACATTCCTCAATTAGGTTGTCTTGTCAAAATTCATTTCAGTTTTGTCAGCGCCCGATTTCAGGTGACACTCAAAGGAATAAAAATCGATATCAACAATGACAGCAGTGGATAAAATATTAACTTAACGAATAAACAACTAAAACGCTTTCATGCCAGCGTTAAAATGAATTAATTGACCCTGTGTGCCCTGACTTTCGGGCCAGCCTGCACATGCAGGACACGTGTGTGATTGTGTTTGGAGCGGTAGTGGTTAGCGCGCAGCACTACGAACCCCGGGGACTCGAGTTCGATTCCCGCTCACCGCCAACACCAGTGACGAATATATGAACCGGTCCTGGGCCTCCTCTAGGTCGACTCAGCCTGACACGAGTACCTGGCGCGGCGTGTAAAAATCGCCACTGGGGAGACAAAGGCGGCCGGGCACGGTGCTGGCCACCCACCCCCCTCGTGTACCATGCCTTTCATAGGCACTACTCGCTAACAGCGCTTGCCCCTACACAGTCTGCTAAAGGCTATACGGGGGACCTTTGTCTTTTTGTGCATACAAAGGAACGCTCGGGCACACTCTACACTCTGGAAGAAAAGGAGCCCCCCCCCCCTCCTCGCACACCCCCGTTCCAACAATGCACATTCAGTCCAGCACTTCACGCGGCAATCTACTCACGGGCCATATTTCCGCACCAATTGCGTCTCGCTGTTTGGAACGAGAGCTCGTGTTCGGTTCGCCCCACGGTCAAGAGGCGCCACACGGTGGCTCGGAGATGTTAACTACCTCGCCTGGTGTGCAGGAGGTCGTGGGTTCGATCCCGACCCTGACGCCTGCTGTATATTTTGAGTTTGCGTGTCTCTCTCTCCACGTGGTGAGATGTTAACTACCTCGCCTGGTATCCTGGAGGTCGTGGGTTCGATCCCGACCCCTGACGCCTGCAGTATATTTGGAATTTGCGTGTCTTTCTCTCTACCCGTGGTGAGATGTTAACTACCTCGCCTGGTATCCAGGAGGTCGTGGGTTCGATCCCGACCCCTGACGCCTGCAGTATATTTGGAATTTGCCTGTTCTCGTGGTCGCGTGGATTTTTCTCCGGGACTTCCAGTTTTTTCCCTCGACATTTAGAAATATGCATTTAAGAGTATCAGAATCAGGATCTTCATTTATACTAGAGGAATCCGATGAGCTATAAAGCTCTTTTTTATAGATGGTCAGGCTGCTATAAATACTCCTATAAGCCACTACATTGAGCTATAATTTGTGGCTAGGTGCATTAAGCAAAGGAGTTATAGAACTCAGTGGGCCTTACCTGGTAAAATAAAAAAAATAGTCTTAGTTCAGTTTTAATAGTTAAATTCAGCTGTCCATAACGTGCTGCGTTTTATCTGCCCGGCGCTTCGCTCGTTATTGCTAGTCTCAAGGCGCTAAAGCTAGCCTGGGCATTGCCCAGTAAGCGTCCTTCACTAGCCTCTCCACCTTGCTACGACCACATGGTCACGGGCGCGACATCGAGCGCCCGCCCGCCCCCCTGTCCCCCCCCCGTAAGTGAATCCTGGGCGTCAATCCAGTCAATAAGCAAATCTATCATCGGCAACCGTGAACATATTCCAGGAAACCGGGACGGCAGCGGGCGTTTAGGCAGCGAAGCACGCGTCTGGAAATTAAGCGGGCGGGGGAGGGGCATCCCGTGGCATCGTTTATCGATTTTTTTTGTTGTTGTTGTTGTTGTTGTCGTCGTCCCAGCAAGAGTGCGGGCAACGTTAGAAAACCACCGAAGGCTACGGCTACTCCCGATCGTCATTGCTACGATGGGAGGCCTGCGAGGGGCCCAAGTGCTTCCAGCGCGTAACCCTCTTTGGGTGGGGGGGCGTTTCGCCGCGACGGGTTACGCCGTTCAACGACCCGAGTTTCCCCCAGCCGATGTTGGCAAGTTGGCTTCGAGCAAGGGGCGACCAAAGGATCGTGTAAATGAATAATGAGCCGCGTGCGAGCGCACGGTGTTTGGTGGTGGGTGGGGGGGGGGGGGTGGTGGTGGTTGCCACTCACGCAGGGCTATGTGCACGATGATGAACGCGAAGATGTAGACAGTGAGAAGCGACAGGGAGAGGACGAACATGTAGAAGAATCTGTAGTTCCTCTTGCCGACGCAGTTGCCCACCCAGGGGCAGTGGTGGTCAAAGTGCTCTGCGTACGAACCGCACCGCACGCGGGAGACACACACACACACAGAGCGCACGAGCAACAACATCAACAACCATCACCACCGGCGGTGCGATCGTTAAGACTGTTCACTGACATTTACATCACCAGGCAGACACCGATTACGAGGCATCAAGTCTGCATTGTCCTCGAAACCGATTGGCCAACACCAGAGACAGCCTTCTCTCTATCGTGGCTTTGTGTCCCACCGGTGCTGTAGACCAAAGGACGCCAAGAGGCGAACACAAGGACAATGCGTAAGCTTTAATAGTTCACGTAAATGCAGACTTGATGCCTTGTAAAAGGTGTCTATTGGGTCTCTGCACGTCTTAACACCTCCTGTATTATAAGCATCCTCCTATTTTTTATCATTTTCACACTGGCAATAACGGGTCCCACAAATACATCCACATCATTCCTTGTGTGTGCGCATGCACAACAACAGCCGCCATTCGCCACTAAGTGGTGGTGACGTCCCCACGACGCCTGTGCCAGGCCATGTGCATGCACACACACACACACACATAAACATCAAAGATACCCTGCAAAGCCTCAACAGACTGCTGGGAAAGTGATGTTAGCGAGTGCCTATTAAGTCCGGCACGCCACAGCAAGCAATTGGGGTGGGTCGGCGGCAACACGACAGGCCGCCTTTGTCTCTCCAGTGCCGACGTTTACACGCCGGAGGCAGCTAGCGCCAATTTAACGCTCAAGTCAATCTACAGCGAGGCCGAGGACCGGTGCAGATATTCGTCAACGAAACTAAACTATTTTTTTTATTTTATCAGGCAAGGCCCACCTCTGTGCTAATGCAGCTTTTTTTCAGAAGTGACCTGGCTATCACAAATGATGGCTCAACGAAGTTCATCACCGTCATCATCATCATGTGAAAATTTGTAGCAGCCAAATACTGTAAACGAGTGGTGATGTTGATCCTAAATGTGGAGGGGAAAAAGCGGAGGACCCAGGAGAAAAGTCCACGCGATCACGGCGGAAAGAGAAAGAGACGCGCAAATTCCAAATACACAGCAGGCGTCAGGGTCAAACCCACGGACTCCTGTATACCGGGCGAGGGAGATAACATCTCGTCATGCTGGCGTTTCGAACGCTAACCGCTGTGTCACGGCTCGCTCTGCCCCACCCTCCCCTAACCCCCACCCCCATCACACGGCACACACACAGCCCAGCACTCACCCACGCAGTTGTCGCAGAGGCTACAGTGGGAGGCTCTCGGTGGGCGGAATATCTTGCACGTGAGGCAGTACTTGAGCTTCACGTTCTGCCCGTTGATTTTCACCTCCTTCATGCGCGGGGGCGGCCGGTAGTTGTTCGCGTTGCCGCCGTTCGCCACCTCTGCGGGGGTGGGGGGGGGTAGGGGTGGCGGGGAGGAGGGGGGGGGCGGGGGCATGGCGGGCACGGGGTTGAAGGGGGGCAGAGATCGATGGGTTGAACCACGCCGCCGAGCAGAAGGGGACAGTGCCGTGGATCACCATCAAGGGGGGGGGGGGGGGGGGGCATTCCGCCCGTAGACCGAGGCGGCACGAGATTGGGCGCGCCAGTGGCACGAGTCGAGATTTTCCTTCCCGAGCGCGTTCGGTCCCCCAGGGCTCCCAGCGGCGTTGCGCAATTCTTGCTCGCCATCGCTGTTCCACCCCCCCCCCCCCCCCCCAGGGCGAAGGCGCGCCACCCCTCCGCCGCCCGGAGGGGTGGCGCCGTGACGAAGGAGGAGAGCCCCCCCCCCTCTCGCGCAACGGCTGCGGTTGCTGTAAGCGACTCGACTGTGTCCGAGCCGGGAAATCGGACAGATTCATCGAAACGCATGCTCGCAGCTTGCAAAAAACGAGCCAGAGCTAAAAACTGAAAACACATTCGCAGATGCCGATACGCGAGCGGATACTCGGATCGTAAATGTTGCGGCTGGGCTTTCCAACACACGACCGGTGTTGCTGTAACTAGTAAGGAATTGGCCGCGTTCTGTTTACGTGACAAACCTTACTAGTTGGCTGTGTCGGGTGGTGGCAGATGATATTTAGCGACACGTTTGTATATTTACGTGATCGAACCCCAAAAAAGCCTGTATTATTGATGATATTGATCGCGAAAGCCTACGCACTTGCCAATTAAACACTTGAAGGCAAACAACGAGTGTGGAAAAGCGTCACGTAATCCACGTATTTGCACGATTCATTAAGACTTGTGATGATGATGACGTTCACATAATGTCGATCGGTGATTACGATTAAAAACTAAACTATTTACATTTCAGCTGTGTAGCTGTTTTTTTAAAAGCTTAAAAGCTTATCACGAGGAAATGTATAGCAGCCAAGTCTAAAACGCGTGATGCTTTTTTTTTTATTTTACTAGGCAAGGCCCACAGAGCTGTGGAGGAAAAAACCGGAGGATCCAGAGAAAAAAATCCACACGACCACGGGGACAGAGACACACAAACTCCAAATATACAGGAGCAGGCGTCCCCGGGTCAGGATCGACACCCACGACCTCCTGTATACCGGGCGAGGTAGTTAACATCTCACAAAGCCAACCGTGACCCGCAGAGAACTCGGCGTCCCTCCGTTCCCTCGGCATGCCGAGCTGCCGTAACCCCGCTGGTGGTTTGCCGGCAATGATCGCCATGAACTTGAATCACGGGGGGGGGGGTGGTTGGGGGGGGGGGTGGGAGGATTGGGGGTAGGGGGGGGGGGGTTTTACCGTCCGAGCCGAGGATCTGCTTCTCCAGGTCGGCCGCTTCGTCAGCGGCCGCGCGGGGCAGAACGCCGGGGTCGCTGAAACTCGTGCGCAGGAGGCTGCACATGACGAAGATGAAGAGAGCCGCGCCGACCGCCGGCACCGCGGGGTTCAGGTTCTCCGCCAAGAACGGGCAACTGCCGGGCAGACGGACGGACGGACGGACGGAGGGGCCACGGTTATATCTCGGTAAGAGGCTCTTTTCAGCGAAGATGCAGCGTGAGAGATCGTGTGGTGCCACGATTCAAAATGTTATCCGCACCATCCAAAGCGATGCTGCCAGACTTTTTGAGAGCACGCCACCCCGATTGCTTCTAACCCCCCCCACCCCCCCCGCTGACTTCCAAAACCAACCCCAGATCAATATCAAGATCGCACTCACGGTCTTTCAGATTCCTTCCCATGAACTCACCCTTGCCTACCGCTACCCTCTCATCTCACTCGACTCCCCTCCACGCGCTCTCCCCGCTCCAGCAACCAAGGAGTTCTATCGAAGCCCCCACCACCCAACCATCTCTCATTGGGAGGCCGCTCATTCTCCTCTGCTGCCCCCAGAGGCTGAAACTCCCCTTCCCGCAAGCCCACCGCAACTGTCGACTCCCTGCCCCCATTCAGGTCGAGGCTCACGAATCTCCCCCCGTCTTCTCTACGTCCGCGACCGACTGCCTCTCAACACAAAGGAAACATTCCCACTCCCACCCCCACCCCCCACCCGTGTCGGGACGGCGCCCGGAGACGCGGTCGGATCGAGACACCGTTATATTGAATTGCGTTGAGCTGCAGTCGCAACGATGCACGCACGGGCTCGCAGGCTCGCGTGAAGACCCACAGGTCGCACCCGAGACCCGAAGCCTCTCTCTGTAAAATAATCACGTCCACGGTTCTGCAGATTTCCCCTCGCGCACAGACGCAACGTAGATCACAAAAACTGGCACCTTTTATTGTACCGTTCCAGATATCGTGTGCGCAGTTATTAACAACTCATGAACTTCTAAAAAAATCGTTACTTTTTAATTATATCTATTTCATTTTAATACAACATGTTTACGTTCGTGGTTCATTAATTATTTCCCTCTACAATGCCCTAAGTGATGGATCCACGTTGGCGTGGTGCAGCGTTGGTTCACATCCGCCGAGTTTGTACTTTTTAAGAAGGGACTGACAGAAAAAAATCACTACCATCTCACAGAGCCCACCGTGGAAATGGCAACGCCAAATCTCAAGGGCTCATCTTTAGTTGTTTTAATATTTATCAAGAGCCCGTGGCTCGTTTCGGCCCGGTGGTAGGCGCAGCGTGTTGCAGGGCTTCGAGGTTCGAATGCGGCAGGCAGCCCTGGTCAATACCAGCTGTAGCAACCCCTTTTGGCTCGGCCAACGAAAAACAGACGGTCACCGCATCGCACGGCGCTTTCAGACGCGCTTCTTGCGGCCGTCTGGAACGCTTCTTCCTCCCAATATTAGTAATACACTGGGAGCTATGCCACTTTGAAACCATCATCATCTAGATTGACAAACTCATTCATTTTTTGAACGGCTTTTTACGTTTTCCATTGCTGTCCTTCCCCAGCGCCTCCTGACAAAGCACGTTAGCCTACTTACCGTGCGAAAAAACAAATTGAACGTACTACCTACGTACGTATGCACTCGTGCAATTCCACATCATCCGCTTTGCGGTGGACGTCATAAAAATACCCGTGACATCAACCCGAAAAGAGACGCTTAACGTTTTTTTTTAAATCACGTTAAGAAACGGACTCGATTGGGATCGGCACGCAGCGACCGACGGCCGCACTCGACTAGTGGAGGGGGGGCGGCGGGGGGGGGGGGGGGGGGCCCTGGCCAGCAGTTGGCGCGAGCGGGCAAGTCCGTGCTCGCCACGGCGCAAATAAAAAAACGACGCGTTAGAGCGGGGACGAAATTCACTGACCAGATATGGTCCCCCTCGTTTCTCTCACACTGGGGCCGCGAGAGCATTTACAAATCGGCGATAAACACTATTTCGGGCACAGGAAGGGGGGAGCCCCACCTTCCTTTGCCCGAAATAGCCCCCCCCACACACCCCCCCCCCACACCCCCCGTGGGGTTATCGAAGCACCGAGAATCTGGCTGTGATTTAAACGAGACACAAAGAGAGGAGGGCATGCGCCTCCGTGTTTATGACACGTGATGCATTTTTCGAGTTCCTGAAAGCGAATGCACGGGGGCGGTCCATCCGTCCTTCCGTCCATCCATCCAGTCCCGTCCTTCCGTCCATTTGTTCCATCCGTCCATCCCGTCCTTCCTTCCATCCTTCCTTCTGTCCTGTCCGTCCATCCCATCCTTCCTTCTGTCCTGTCCGTCCGTCTCATCCTTCCTTCCGTACTTCCTTCTGTCCTGTCCGTCCATCCCATCCTTCCTTCCGTCCTTCCCGTCAGTCCCGCCCTTCCGTCAGTCCGTCAGTCCCGCCCTTCTATCCGTCCCGTCTGTCCGACCCCGCAAGCCACGAACAACGCCGCCGTGTCAAACGGAGTGACGACACCCCAAGACAAACAAGCCGCCGGGCTTGGGGAAACGGGTTGGATCGCGACACGTGGCTTTTTTGTGACAGGTCATTCTTAAGGACGTGAAATGCGCCAAGTCTTCGAAATAAACTGCCGTACGTACGCACGTGGGCTTGCGTTTACATTCAGTTTAACACGTAGGCTTTAAACACACTTATGTTTGTTAATAATCCTATCAATAACCTAACCGCTAATGGATATACATTGTAGTTTATATTAATGCATTAATCCCTCCCACCCCCTGGCCTTCACACCTGATTGGCTCACAAGTGAAGACATCATGTGTATCCCCCGCTCTATTCAAGACCGAAACAGGAGGAGGGTTTCTCCACAACTCTGTGGCCGTCACCCGATGATGCTGGCTGTTGTTGTAATTACTGGCGAAACGTCACGGTACTCGATCTGTAAATGTTGTAGTGGGGTTTACGCTTCAAACACACAACCGGTGTGCTGTACTAGTAACGAATTGGCACGTTTTGTTCACGTGACAAACCTGACTAATTGGCTGTGTCGGATGTTGGCGGATTTAACGACACATTTGTGTTTACGCGATTCTAACCCCAACAAAAAAATAACTATTATGAAGTTTACATGAAATGTAAAAAGAATACTCATTAATACGTTGGCAGTGGTGCACAAGTGCCATGAATAAAAAAAACAACTCGTTCGCCAATAACAACACCACGTGTTTGTGTGTGTGGCCCTAACACGGAAAAGTATATCATTGGCCTTCTTTATGGCCTTGTCTCACCGGTGTCAGATCAGAGAACGACGCCAAAAGGCGAACAGCACAAAGACAATGCCACACGTGTCAGAGCATTTACAGCTCTGGGTGTCGCAGCTACATCATGGGACACCTGTTTTGCCAGTATCAAAGTATGAAAAATAAGAAGAGGTTTCACCCTTTTTCTGGCATTAAAACAGGAGTTGTGTTAAGATGTTCAAACACCGAATAGAAACCTTTAGCAAGGAAGTCTCCTTTAACCACGCGGTATTTGTAGTGAACATGCAAACAAAACATGCTCTGATAATATAATAGATGGCATTGTCTTTGAAACTCATTTGCCTACACCAGAGACAGCCTTCTCTCTTTAAGGCCTTGTCTCATCAGTGTCAGACCAGAGAACGCCAAAAGGCACACATCACAAAAACAATGCCACACGTGTCAGAGCAGTTGGCGACGTTTGGGGCAGTTGAGTGATGCAAAGACGACAACATATGTAAGATATACGAAGAACACAGAATTAGATGAACATACGCAAGATAGAGAAATCATAATTGATTGTAAATAAAAAATATTTTATTATTCGCCTTATTTTATTGGAATTAGTGCAGTCATTGATATTGCTGTTATCAGTTTTTATTTCGCCGAGATTGTATCTGTACTTGTGAGAGTAGTTTAAAAATTACGTACGGCACTTTGAGATATTTCAATGTGAACGTGCTTTAACGAAATTGAGGTAGTTATTATTATTATGCCTTGCCCCAGGACCCATCGGGGGCAAGAAGGGGCGACTGCCGATGGTAGGAGGATGAACCAAGGAGTGGCAGCCAAGGGAGGGAACGTCGACCGCAGAGATAAATTGATTAAGTTAGCTCATCGAGCGGGTGCCAGACGGATTGCGCCATCGGCTAGACCGTACGAGACGGTCGACGGCCAGGGGCGAGGGCTTCGTCAAGCAGTGGATAAGTCACGGCCGACCAGAGACGTCCCCGACGAATCGGGGCGACTGACCGGCGTGGCGAGGCACGGTCAAACATCTCGCACTCGGCCGACGCGTCTTTCATCACCCAGCAGCGCCGCCATCAGAGTTAAGATCCACCGCCCACCGCGTTACGGACCACCCAGGGCTCGCTCGGTTGTGCTGGCGTCGGCTCTAAACATAGCCGCGCGTGCCGCGGCGAGTCGAACCATTCGGCGCAAGAAGAGAGACACGGCGGCGGTGCAAGTAGAAACTCACCCACCAGCCAAACCCCCGCAGGCAGGCGCACTCAATTACCCTAATTATTACGTCGTATCAGATGCACCGTGCGCGTGGAGCCCCCGCGTGTGCGTGGAGTAAGTCGGTGACCCGAGTTTGATTCCCGCTCACGGCCACCAACACCGGTGACGATTATCCGAATCGGTTCTGGGCCTCATCCCCTAGGTCGACGCAGCCTCAAATGAGTACCCGGTGCGGTGTGTAGTAAACATCGCCACTGGGGGAGACGGAGGCGGCTGGGCGTGGTGCTGGCCACCCACACCCTCGTGTGCTGTGCCGGCCTTCATAAGTGCTACTCGCTAACAGCACTTGCCCCTACAGTGTATTGAGGCTAGACGGGGGTTCTTTGTCTTTGTGCAAGTCGGGCGTGGTGCTGGCCACTCAACCTTCTCTCGCGCGCGTGCCGGCCTTCATAGGTGTTCGCTAACAGCTCTTGCCCCAACAGTCCGTAAAGGCAATAAACGGGGGCTCTCTTTGCGAGTGCCTGTCTCATTTGTTACCGTCTGTGCAATGAGTCTCGTTTGTGCCGTCTCATTCGTACACTTCCACCTCATTGTTGTCCGACTCTTACCGTCTGTGCTGTGTCTCACTTCTGCTGGACGTAACCACGTGTACCGCGCGTTCCGCGCGTTCCGCGCGTTCCACGCGTACCCTCTCTTCGGCGCTGCGCGTTTCCAATGAACGTCTGATTTGCGTTTGTCCGTCTCGCCTGAACCGCCCCGGCGTCAATCGCATTCTTCACCTTCTCGTGTACTGCTGCCCATCATCTCATCTGTGCGGGCGTGGTGCTGGCCACCCACCCCCCGCCCATCGCGTGCCACAGTGCCGGCCTTCATACGTGCTGCTGCTGCTGCTACACGAGGGGAGGGGAAGGAGTCTTGATCTAGTTTGTGCCGCCTTGTCTGTACCATCTCATGGACACACCCATCCGTATTGGCTGTTGCTTGTACCGTCTCGTCCGAAAATACCGGCGAGGATCCGCCGGTATTTTCAGCGTCGTCTCTACTTTCTCTAAATTGTTATTTGAGCCTGAAGAAAACATAATCACATCAAATTCGGATGCATTGCGAATCGATTTTCAAGGATGGTAATGCGGGCATCACGAGGATGAGAATTGATTTTTGTTTTGTATCCATGAATAATCACAGGCCTACAAAACGCTATAAAATGACAGTGGCTGCAACAAAAAAACAGACGTGGCACATTCTCCTGCAGCTCAAAGCGTCTCTGCTCTCACGAGCCCTCGCCTCGGGGCGACTCATCTCCCAGGTGGAAATTCCACGTGCCCATGGCCAAGGCAGTTTATCAATCGGACAACCATGGTTGACTTTGCAATGATGATGGTGGGCTGAGTCAGAGGGGCGGGGTGGTGGGGGGGCGCGTGGGGGGCCATTGCACCCCTCCCCCCCACACAAAACATTTGTAATGATATTTAGCAGAGAAAATATATCGTATTGTTTTTTATTTATTATTATGAATGACTGCACCCCCATTTGAAACGTTGGAATTATAGGAAACCCCCACCACCACCACGTGCCCCTCCCCCCGCCCCTACCTGATGTCTTCAGACTGAACATGGAGGCCACCCAAAGCCCGCGCCCCCCCCCCCGCCATAGCTGCGGGGCCCCCCCAAAGCGCAGGGCCCGGGGCCATATCACCGAGTACAGCTCTGACCCCCCCGCCCCACCCTGAGCCCCATCGCCCCTGCACCCCCACCACCACTCTCCCAACTCAACGTGGAAACCTTTTAGAATCTAGATCCACCCCCAGCCGAGCAAACCCCGGACTGGGGATATAGACTCGTGACCTTAATAGTCTACGGAGAGTTCAAGCGCTCTGACCCCAGCACCGCACGGACGGGTGCGACGTGACTGCACCGCGCCAACGCCGCCGGCGTCTTCCAAGCGGGTGGGCTGTACCCGGTGACCACGTGACGTGGCACACACACGTGACCCCAGGCGCTTGATGCAGCACCAAGGCACCACAGACAAACATTCATGCCCACTGTTGCCACCAAACCACGCTCCCTGCCTGCAGCTCCCAACTCAATCTCACCATCTCTGGCACGTTAAAAAAAATAACAACCCCATTTTCCTTTTTTTCTTTCTCTCCCCATTTTATCATTTCAACCAACACGCTAGGGTCTGGGTGGTTCAAGCGAACCACAACGAACAATGATCTGCCGACTCGAGTGCTCTGACACGTGGCCATTACGAACCCCTAAAAACCACAAGGCAGAGCCATGCAGCCCTGGAGAACCCTCTTAGGGGTCTGGGTGACTAACCTAACCCTGATCATGGGGCGGGCTGAAGCCCTGGATTCGAACTCAGGTTGTTAAAGCTGGTGCTGTCTCAGCGTTTACCCCCCCAGTGCTTATTACCTTTTTTACGAGACGCCCATCCACCACCTCATCACTCACCACTTTATTACAATCTATCATCCAACCTTATGGGGGGGGGGGGGGGTTGTTTTTTATTCTCACACTTTTTCCTTTCACCGTGGCTCCGAGTCGGATTTTACAAAACAGTCAGCAGATTTGTCCATTACCGTATTCGCTTTCACCTCCACTCGCAGAGCCTTATTGATCGTTACCGCTGTGGCTCACAAGGAACCGGGTATTTTTAGGCAGCATTGGGGCAAAAAATCTGGGCGGGCAGTGGCGCCGAGGTCACGGCACACGCCTGGAGGGTCGATAAAATAGCTACCACTTTCGTGGAAAGATTACTTGGATGATCTTTGCCGCTATATAAATTTCCACGCGATGAGCCACTTTGTTGAGCCTTCATTCGTGGCCAGGTCGCCACGTAAAACGAGCTACGCAGATCTCGGTGGGGCTTACCGGGCAAAAATAAAAAAAAAAATATTGAATCATTTCATAGTTTTAACAATTAGTCACTGCCAGCTGAAGGTCTTCCTCCCCCGACTGCCACCCTTCCCTGCGCCCCCGCCCCCCTGCCCGCCCCCCTACCCCCGCGTCGCACGCGCCGCTGCAGGAGCGGTCGTGCCTTACCCGCGGAAGGCGCGCGGGAATTCCGCGGCACCTGGCAGCGATTGGGAGCCCGCTCCACGGCGCGGCCAAAGGAGGCCCTCGCCGAGGGTGCCGACGGCGAAAATCAGCCAGAAATAAAAGCAAAATAAACGCGCGCCTCTCCCACGCGCCTCCCGGGGCACCGGTGGCCAAAGATGAACCCAGGAAGGCCGGCGTCACCGATCGGCAAGAGGCACAACCGTGACGCCAACACGGCACCCTGCCGCCACATGCAACGTACAAAGATCCCCCCGAGTAGCTTTAACAGATTCGTGGCACAAGTGCTGTTATAGCAAGCACCTATGAAGGCCGGCAGGGTACACGAGAGGGTGGTGTGGACAGCACCACGCCCGACCACCTATGTCCACCCAATGCTAATGTTTGCACGCTGCAACACGTGCTCATTTGAGGCCGAGTCGACCTAAGGGACGGGCCGGGACCGGCTGCGGATATTCATCACTGGTGTCAGTGGCCTTGAGTGGGAATCGAAACTCGAGTCACCGGGTTTGTAGCACAGTGCGCTAACCGCTGCACCACCCCTCCCCCCCCAAGTACAAGCACGCACGGAGGGAGACAAACGAGCTCGGATTAGAGACGCTATAAATATTTACACGCACGCTTGCCACCATGCCTCCAAACCACCATGCCCATGTTAAATACCTCGTTTGGTATACAGGGGTCATGGGTTCCATCCAGACACCGACGCCTGTGTGTTTCGGAGTAGTTTGTATGTCCTCTCCCGAGGTCGCGTGGATTTTTCCTCCGGGTCCTCCGGTTTTTGCCTCCACGTTGAGAATCAACATCACGTGCTTAGAGTATTTTATTTATCTGCCGTAAATTTCCACGTAGGCCAATTATAAGTGGCCTATCATTCGTGGCCAAGTCGCTTCTGAACAGGAACGATACAGTTCGTTCGGTTGGCCTTAACCGGGTAAAATAAAATAAAAATATTTTAGTTTAGATGTTTGTTCGGCAGTTGAGAAGCATTCGACGATTTGTTAAACTGGTGTCGACCATTGAGCTCACGACACACACATCGAAGTGTAACGAGCACGGTGAGCCATATCAAAATTATTGTATTTTATATCGCGTCATTCGTGCTAATTGCGTCCCACCAACGCCGACCCGTTTTTTTCCGGACCGGAAACGAGCGCCAACGCATCACAGTTGCTCATACCCCTCTTTAGAGCCATCCCGAAGCACAGGTGGGGCAATTCCTCATTTCTATGACGGGAGCGCAAGTGCCTCTTCCCTCCGTCAGAAGAGCCAACGTTGGCTTCCGCACAAAGTGTTCCTTTATTCTGCAGACACTCGGAGCGGATGCTGGTCTGGGTCATCCACCAACCAGAATTTGAAACCGCGATATTCTCACTTCGAGCCGCATGCTGGAACGCGAAGCCGCCTGAAAACTCGCTTCTGTCGAACCGCTTCGTTTGTTGACGTCCTTCCCCCACACCGCCGATGAGCACGGTTGGCTGCATACGACGCGAGATAAGTTCAACATACGTACTTACATACAGTGAGGGAAAAAAGTATTTGATCCCCTGCTGATTTTTTACGTTTGCCCACTGACGAAGAAATGATCAGTCTATAATTTTAATGGTAGGTTTATGTGAACAGTGAGAGACAGAATAAAAAGAAAAAAATCCAGAAAAAGCATGTCAAAAATGTTATGAATTGATTTGCATTTTAATGAGGGAAATAAGTATTTGACCCCTCTGCAAAACATGACTTAGTACTTGGTGGCAAAACCCTTGTAGGCAATCACAGAGGTCAGACGTTTCTTGTAGTTGGCCACCAGGTTTGCACAGATCTCAGGAGGGATTTTGTCCCACTCCTCTTTGCAGATCTTCTCCAAGTCATTAAAGGTTTCGAGGGTGACGTTTGGCAACTCGAACCTTCAGCTCCCTCCACAGATTTTCTATGGGATTAAGGTCTGGAGACTGGCTAGGCCACTCCAGGACCTTAATGTGCTTCTTCTTGAGCCACTCCTTTGTTGCCTTGGCCCTGTGTTTTGGATCATTGTCATGCAGGAATACTCATCCACGACCCATTTTCAATGCCCTGGCTGAGGGAAGGAGGTTCTCACCAAAGATTTGACAGTACATGGCCCCGTCCATCGTCCCTTTGATGCGGTGAAGTTGTCCTGTCCCCTTAGCAGAAAAACACCCCCAAAGCATAATGTTTCCACCTCCATGTTTGATGGTGGGGATGGTGTTCTTGGGGTCATAGGCAGCATTCCTCCTCCTCCAAACACGGCGAGTTGAGTTGATGCCAAAGAGCTCCATTTCGGTCTCATCTGACCACAACACTTTCACCCAATTGTCCTCTGAATCATTCAGATGTTCATTGGCAAACTTCAGACGGGCATGTATATGTGCTTTCTTGAGCAGGGGGACCTTGCGGGCGCTGCAGGATTTCAGTCCTTCACGGCGTAGTGTGTTACCAATTGTTTTCTTGGTGACTATGGTCCCAGCTGCCTTGAGATCATTGACAAGATCCTCCCGTGTAGTTCTGGGCTGATTCCTCACCGTTCTCATGATCATTGCAACTCCACGAGGTGAGATCTTGCATGGAGCCCCAGGCCGAGGAAGATTGACAGTTCGTTTGTGTTTTCTTCCATTTACGAATAATCGCACCAACTGTTGTCACCTTCTCACCAAGCTGCTTGGCAATGGTCTTGTAGCCCATTCCAGCCTTGTGTAGGTCTACAATCTTGTCTCTGACATCCTTGGAGAGCTCTTTGGCCTTGGCCATGGTGGAGAGTTTGGAATCTGATTGATTGATTGCTTCTGTGGACAGGTGTCTTTTATACAGGTAACAAGCTGAGATTAGGAGCACTCCCTTTAAGAGTGTGCTCCTAATCTCAGCTCGTTACCTGTATAAAAGACACCTGGGAGCCAGAAATCTTTCTGATTGAGAGGGGGTCAAATAATGATTTCCCTCATTAAAATGCAAATCAATTTATACCATTTTTGAAATGCGTTTTTCTGGATTTTTTGGTTGTTATTCTGTCTCTCACTGTTCAAATAAACCTACCATTAAAATTATAGACTGATCATTTTTTTGTCAGTAGGCAAACGTACAAAATCAGCAGGGGATCAAATACTTTTTTCCCCTCACTGTACCTGGAAGGGTCCCATTTGTGATTTATGGAAGTAATACCATGCGAACGTTAAGCTTCAGGAGGCATGCGCACGTACAATTCGTAATTTTAGGCTTAAATTAAAAGAGGTGCTATTTTCAGGTTGAGTATAAATTACCCGAATGAAGCGGACAAAAGGAAAGAGCGGTCTCTCGAACACGGGTCAGCTTCACTATTTTTTCTTTTGTTTCCGCCGCACGTTCGCTCTTGCATAATGTCCACGCCGCCATCGTCGTCTTTAAAAACAGAAAATCGCATTTGTTCTAAGCAATCTCTTCTCACCGAGCAATTAAGCCAAAACGCTCCGTGGCTCTGGGTCCTTTGACCATCGCCGCATCGCAACGACGCTTCCGGACGCGCTTCCGCGACCGTCTGGAACGCTCTCCCCCTTCCGATGTTCGGAAGCCACTGGGGGGGGGAGCTGTGCACTTTTAAATCATCGTCATCTAAATTTTGATTTAAAGCTTTCGTGACTGCAGTAATTCATATTCTTAGCTCTTTCGGTAAAGTCACGTTGAAGGGAAACAATAAAATAATAAAATATATATAACAATAAAAAAATTCTCACGACGTTTCGACCATAACACAAACGGTCGTCATCAGGTGTGTCGGTTTGCATGATCCCTCCAGGGTTAATGCAAACCGACACACCTGATGACGACCATTTGTGTTATGGTCGAAATGTCGTGAGATTTTTTTATTGTTTTATATATATTTTATTATTTTATTGTTTCCCTTCAACGTGACTTTACCGAAAGAGCTAACAATACATCGTCATCTAGATTGACAAACTCATTTCTTTAGAACTGCTTTTCGTGTTTAGTTTGTTGTCCTACCCCCCCCCCCGCCCGCACCTCCGATTAGCGCGGTTGGCTATGGAGGGTGCGAATTCAAGTTCAACGCACATCACACGCACGCCCAAGAAGCGTGGAACGAATCCATATTTTAGCACAAGGTTAGCTCAGTCCATGATCCGCTCCAGGGTTGATAAAATTCCTATTGCTTTTTTTTGGACATCAGGAGTGGTTGTGCTATGCGTAGATCGATGCCTGCCATGGTAATGTGGAATTTACACCTTTTGGGCAAAAGGCGGCCAGAGGCTAAGTGAACCTGCTTTGAGCTTCAGCATCCCGCCTCTTGCCCACTTCGCCCCTTCGGCAGCCATGAGTTCAGCAGGTCACGAGTTCGGTGGGGTGAAGTGTGGGTACTCCCGCTGGTTCCAAGTCATCCGGCCGGGCCAGAGGCCTACCGAGTACCCTGGCATTGGGCACTCCGATGCCAGAGCGATCGCGGAAACTGACGCAACAACCTCCTCGCCAAAGGATAACCGGAAATGTATTTATATTTCTACATCTATTTAGAAGATAAAGTCATCTCGGCTGCCTGAAGTTGAAAGGCAAACGCAAAAAGGGATTATTTTCATTTTTTTCGTCTTTTTTTTTTTAAACGCATTCTTTCATAATAAAGAATGGTAAAAAAAAAAAATCTGCGGTGGTGGGGGGGGTGTGGTAGGATGGTGGGGGGGGGTTAACAAAGCAGCACAAAAGAACAAAACAGGAAATTCCTGGAACGTGCAATTTACAAAAGTGTTTCTTCAGAAGGACGGAGGAGGAGGGTGAGGAGGAGGAGCGGTGCAGGGGGAGGGAAGGGGGGGGGATTTGCAGGGCAGACGAACGGAGGACGAGAGAACTCGAGTTGGTTTCCAGGGCAGCCAGGTATCACGATACGCGCTCCCCTCCCCCCCCCGGTACGCTAAACCGTTTAGCCACGGACTTTCTGTCTCCCAACGTTTTCATCTCGGGCCTTGCACCCCCCCCCCCACCCCCTGTCCTTCCATGCCCTGACCCAATTCCCCCGCTCTCTCTAGGGGGGGGGCGCCGAATTACATGGCTTCTGAAGGCTCTCTCACAGTACACGCATCGGATTGTTTGCGTTGTGTGTGTTTTTTTTTACGTTTCGTCTTTCACCCCGCACCCACCACACCCCACCCGCCTGCCCCACACCCCCAGCCCCCCCCCCCCCTCCTGCACGTCATTTCAGCGTCACGTCGCACGACCGAGGATCCGTTTGAATGTCACGGAGCAGTGTTTGAACCCCCTTTTCATTTTATTTCTACTTCAAAAGGCATATCTGTAATAATGTTGTAATTGCCAAGAAATCACCGGAAAAAGCAGGAAGCACTTATTCTTGGTTCTTTCGGTAAAGTCACCACGTAGAAGGGAAACAATAAAATAAAAATATAAAACAATAAAATTATCACGACGTTTCGACTGCAACACAAGCAATCATCATCAGGTGTGAAAACCACAGCAAGAATTTTTTTTTTTAAAAATTCAATTTTTCTTGCTGTGGTTTTCACACCTGATGATGATTGCTTGCGTTGCAGTCGAAACGTCGTGAGAATTTTATTGTTTCCTATTTTTATTATTTTATTGTTTCCCTTCTACATGGTGACTTTACCGAAAGAACCAAGAAGATGAATCCCTGCAGTCACGAAAGCTTTAAATCAGGAAGCACTTCTTCACAATCCTGCCAAATTGCCTGACGAAGCTGTTTTGTTGTAATCAACAGCGAAACGTCACAGTGCTCAATTGTGAATCTTGTGGGTTTACTCGCCATCACACCGATGTGCTGAAGTACTAATCGGCACGTTTTGTTCACGTGACAACCTTACTCGTGCGGCTGTGTAGGGGTGGTGGTCGTGGGATAACGACACATTTACATGATCGAACCCACGACATCCTGCACACCAGGCGAGGTAGTCAACATCTCGCCACCGCGGCGCCATATATATGTCACCTTATGGCAAAAAATGCACCGAATGAAAACGGTCCTCTCTTTTGCACACATCGGTATAATCGGCTCACGGCTCTGCAAATTCGCGAGAATCATCAACTGCATCTGCAGAACGCGTGCATTCTGCGAGCGCCGGGTAGAGAGGACTTCTCCCACAGGGCATACCGATCGATCCGTTTTCCATACGGCCTTGCAGAGAGAGTGTGATGGAGCGTCTGTCGCTACAATGCCGGGCTCTTCGCGCTGAAGGACTGAGAGCCCCCGTCCGTCAACGCAGCCCAACGGAGTGGCAATATTTCACGTCAAATTACCAATGCGACTCGGGATCTGTGAAGGAGCTGCCTTGCGAGTGGTGGACAAAGTTCAGGGTGGGGGGAGGGGGGCAGTGGCGGGGGGTGGAGCAGAGGAACTGGGGGGGGGGGGGTTAAACGCAGCCGATCATCCCTCGAGGGTCCAAAAAAATGAGTGGCAGCCCTGTTAGAGAAATCAACGGTGGGGTCGGCACGATTGATAAACCGGTCCCCCACCATTGGAAAGTGGAATATTTAGATTGTTATTCTACCAGGTTAAGCCCCCACTGAGCTATATAGCTCTTTTTCAGAAATGACCTGGCTATCACAAATGATAGCTGTACGAAGTGGATTATGACGTCGAAATTTTATAGCGGACAAATACTGGTAAACGCGTGATGCTGATTCTCAATGTGGAGGGAGAAACCGGAGGACCTGGATAAAAAGCCACGTGGACCACGAGGAGAGAGATGCAAACTCCAAACATACAGCAGGAGTCAGGGTCGGGATCGAACCCACGACCTCCTGTATACCGGGCGAGGTAGTTAACATCACGGCCAAGCGCTTGGGACGTTTCAAAGTCAGTACGGACGACCGCCATCGATTTCCTACCGATCGCGCCATCGGCATCGCGGCGCGGGACGAAGGATCCAGGGATCTCTGACGCGGCGCTTGTGACCCTTTGTGAAGGAGAGGACGGCCGCCACACTCAGGCGGACGTCACAGAGCCCCTTTTGAGAGCTCTTCGACGAACCTCCGGACCTACGCGGTAGCGACGCGGCTCTTTCCGCAAACGTCTCGCCACCCAGGGGGAGCGTACGGTTCGTCGTCACAGCAGTCAGAATTGGAATTTTAGCCAAATGAAGTGCTAATAGAAATTCATTGCGATGGCTTTTTTTGTGCAGTCATTGGTGACCGGGCAGAGGTCATCAACTCACCACGCTTGCGAACCCTGTTTAACAAACAACTCCGTAAATGCAAGACTCTTATGGGTCTCCTCTATGCTAGTCTAAGGAGTCTATGGATCTGTGTGTGAAGCTCTGGATCTCTCTATCTACGATATGTCTCTCTGCAAGCCATTGGTGACCGGCTGACACCAACAATTCACTTCACTTGGAAATCCGGTTTGGTTTGGTATTGTTCAATTTATCACGGGCCGCAACCCAGCATCAGAATCAGAACCATTATTTGTACTGGAGGAGGAATCCGATGAGTTATAAAGCTCTTTTTCACAGAGGTGTCCAGTAGGGGGCACGGAGTCAGAACGTTTCAACAACAAGCGATACAAAAACACGACAGGAATGCAAAGTATAGGAAAGGTTAAAAAAGAACTAACTTAAAAAAAATGTTTTCAACCTAGGATCCTCGTCGGTGCCAAGCTCAGCGCTTCGACCACGAAGCCAGCCAAGCAGCCCCCCGCCCCGCCTCGAGTAAGCGGTACCTATTTAACCCCCCCCCCCCCGCCTCAGCCCTCCCCGGACACCGGACGACAGAGAGCGGCTGATTAAATAATGAGCGGTCGTTACCTTTGGCACCGCGCTGGTAACCGTAATGCAATATTTAACAGTCGGCACGTAACGTTTGAAACGGTAGCGTGACCTTGCGACCTGGCCGCCCCCCCCCCCAGACCCCCCCCAACCCGCCCCCCCTCTGCCGCGTTATCGACCAACACGGAGCAGGCATCAGTGTGCCGATGGCAAATCGAAACGGTGGGAGCTCCGAGCAATGGGAGCTGATTGTAACAAACAAAAAAAACACGCGCGCACACACACAGACAGACACACACATAATAAATACAAAGATCCCCCATACAGCCTTCAACAGACTGTTTGGGGCAAGTGCTGATAGAGAGCAGCTGTGAAGGCCGACATGGCACACGAGGGATAGGGTGGTCAACACCACACCCGGCCGCCTTTGTCTCCCTCGTGGCGATGTTTACACACCGCACCAGGTACCAATTTGAGGCCGAGTCGACCTAAGGGAGGCCCAGGACCGGTTCTGGTAATCGTCACAGGTGTTGGCCGTGAAGCAGAAATCGAACTCCGGTCGCCGGGTTCGTAGCGCAGCTCGCCAACCGCTACACTCCCGCTCCCCGCTCACACGCGCATGCACGCACGGTTGGCTACGTACGGTGCGAAAGAAGTTAAACGTACACACGTACAGATTTACTCCAATGGGATTGCACGTGGCAACATCGCCCCTCTCTACTGCAAAAGAAGAACGTGACAGAAGCCTCCTGACAAATGAGTCCTGAGACTCGGTGAGGTTTTGCTGGGTGAAACAGAGAGGACTTGCACAACCAGCGGAATAGCCACAGCGGTAACCGGCGACATGCGGCTCGCTCTAAAAGGGCGTCGGCAGGGGGGCTGTGGGTCTTTGTTTACGCGGAGGAAGAGGGGGCGGCGGTCGTGGTGGTTCTCAGTGGTGAACCCGGATATGAAGGAGGACCGTGGAGTGGACTTGGAGATGATGGCGCAGGCCAGGAATGAGTTAACAACGAAAACAAAGGAATGCAGGGCGCACCCCATGCTGGAGGACAAATGCCAGGCATATGAAGACGAAGGATGATGATGACGACGACGACGACGAACAATCGGTAATTCTCTGCTCAGCGCCTTGGTTAAGGCTCCATATCGGTGTTGTTCACGAATTTTCAGAGGGGGGAGAGGCCACTTCCGCCGATAAGACATCATCAGTGTGAGGAGGGCCGCGCCACACGTTTGAAACCACTGGGGGTTTTGACAGCAGCATGACGATGATGATGATGATGAGGGGGCTGTTCTCACTTGTCGTGTGATTGTCAGGAACGTCAGGGGCCTCACTAAAGGCCACCAGGGGCCGCCAGTGGCCCGCGAGGGCCTTGCAATGACAAAGGCTGCTACAGTGGGGGAAAAAAGCATTTGATTCCCTGCTGATTTTGTACGTTTGACCACTGACGAAGAAATGATCAGTCTATAATTTTAATGGTAGGTTTATTTGAACAGTGAGAGACAGAATAACAACGACAAAATCCAGAAAAATGCATGTCGAAAATGTTACAAATTGATTTGCATTTTAATGAGGGAAATGAGTATTTGACCCCCTCTCAATCAGAAAGATTTCTGTCTCCCAATCTCAGCTTGTTACCTGTATAAAAGACACCTGTCCACAGAAGCAATCAATCAATCAGATTCCAAACTCTCCACCATGGCCAAGACCAAAGAGCTCTCCAAGGATGTCAGGGACAAGATTGTAGACCTATACAAGGCTGGAATGGGCTACAAGACCATTGACAAGCAGCTTGGTGAGAAGGTGACAACAGTTGGTGCGATTATTCGCAAATGGAAGAACCACAAAAGAACTGGCAATCTCCCTCGGCCTGGGGCTCCATGCAAGATCTCACCTCGTGGAGTTGCAATGATCATGAGAACGGTGAGGAATCAGCCCAGAACTACACGGGAGGATCTTGTCAATGATCTCAAGGCAGATGGGACCATAGTCACCACTTCTGCCGCTTGCGTTGGGCAGAGGGGCTCGGGCACAATGATCAAAATGCTCACGTTCGATCGCGATGCTGCGTGTGGCCTTAAGAGATAAAACATATAACGCGAGACTTTTTTTGAACGAATGGACCCAAACGCTGGTGTGCCTGTGCAGCAGGGCTGTTGCCCAAAACGTCACTGATCCGATAGCTTTCCTTTAAAAGGACAGTGTTATTGAGCGAGGACTTCCGAGTTAAGCCCTCACTCATCACCACAAGACAAAAAGATCCCCCGTATAGCCTTAACAGACTGCTGGGGGCAAGTACTGTTAAGCGAACACCTATGAAGGCCGGCACGGTACACGAGGGGGTGGCGGTGGGTGGTCAGCACCACGCCCGGCCGCCATTGTCTCGCGAGTGCTCATGTTCACACACCGCACCAAGAACTCATGTGAAGCCGAGTCAACATAGGGAGGCCCAGGACCGGTTGAGATGAACGTCACCGTTGTTGGCCGTAAGCGGGCATCTCACCACACAACAACCGCCATTCGCCACTAAGTGGCGGTGACGTCACCACGACGCTTGTGCCACGCCATGTGCACCTTGAGGCCACGTGAAGTGTCGAACGCCCACTGGCAGGAGGTCACGGGGCAGACCCAAGTGCCACGGGTCGACTGACGAAGATGACTGAGATGACTGGCTGATGCACCACCTGTGCCCCCTACTGTGCCAACCTGCTGTGCTTTAGCCACCCGGCGCTCCGCTCGTTGTTGCGAGCGTCGCTCCTCCGCCCTCCGTTGTTGTTGGAAGGCGACTGCCTCCAACTGCCCAGTAGCGTCCTTCACGAGCCTCCTCCACAGAGGCCGATCTCTCACCACACACACACACACCCACGCACACGCCCACGCGCGCACACCCACGCCCACACATGCTTACACCACACACTCAAACACGCTCACATACACACGCTCACATACACATACACACACGCTCACACACATACTCACGCCGCACACTCGACCCGCTGCGAGGAGGGCTCAGGGTACAGACGGGGTGACGTGACCACGCGAACGAGCTACATCCATTACCCCAGTGGGGCAGCAGCAGAACGACATTATTTTAGTGAACCACTCGACCGTACCGGGAGGGCCTGCTGGCCCAAGGCGCTAATGGCACGTCACAGCACTCTAATCTGGCGGTGCGCTTTGGTGTCGAGGTTCATATCTGGGTCTCTGCCTTCCCGCAATGAAACAGAGGTGTCACGTGACCGCACGGCAACATTAAGAACAAATTATACCAAACGATAAATTTACTTTTTCTTTTCATTTTAACCAAGTAATGGCTCACTGACCTATAAAGCTTTTTCAAAAGCGACCCTGATAAAAATTCCCGCGACCACGGGGAGAACAAGCAAACTCCATACATACAGCAGGCATCGGGGGGTTGGGGATCGAACCCACGGCCTCTTGCATACCAGGCGAGGTAGTTAACATCTCACCACCACGGCACCCAGAAATATAAATTTGTTGTTTCACTGAACGTATAAGGGTTTCCCAAACAACTCCACCACGACGGTCGGTCTGTTGGAGTTTACCAATTTACCCCCCCCTCCCACTTCCCCCCATTCAAATAGAAATGAACTCATTCCACGACACGCAGGCGCGCTTGACGATTGTTAAATGCGTGCTCCCACGTGACGCGTTGAGCAATTAGCGCCGTTCGCGTTAATGGAACAGATTGAACTTAAGATCTAGATCTCAGTGCGTGCGTGCGCACGTGCATACACAGTGTCCCACTCGTGCGTGTACTCCACACGCGTGCCACGTGACACAGACAGCGTTAATGGCTTAACCCGGTACACTTCACGAATTTTCAGAGGTGGGGGGGGGGGGTGGGGCACTTTTGCCGATCAGACATCATCAGCAGCGTGAGTGAGGGTGCCGCCACATGTTTGAAACCATTGGGGGGTTTGTGACAGCAGCAGCAGGACGACGACGACGATGATGATGATGATGATGGGGTGATGTTCTCACTTGTTGTGAGATTGTTGGGGGGGGCAGCACTAAATGCCACGGCGTGAAAGAAGTTCAGGATACATAAACACTCGCACCTCCGATGAGCACGGTTGGCTACGTACGGTGCGAAGGAAGTTCAATATACTTACAGTACAAACGTCGCGTTTCACTTCTATTTGAATAGGGAGGAGTTAATTTGGTAAACGCGTAGCGTGGCGATGGTGGTGGTGGCTCGCGAGGACTGGCATTTTCAAACCACCGACTTAACAGTTAATTTTGGCTGCCAACAAATAAGAAAGTGAATTTTACTGACGTGAAGGAAAAAAAAAAGCAATCTTTACACGATTCGCTCATTGCGGACGAAAGATAACATTGAAAGGACTTGAGAGGCAGTTGTGTCACGTCATCATCTTCCAGGACCATTCTGACACAAGGTGGTGCACTACTCGCTACGAGGAGTTCCATCCGGCCACCTCCAACATATAAAATATCTGCTGAAAAACGTACGATGGCAAGAGCCAGCCATAGCAACATGGCCCTGTCACCACCAACATAGCCCCTGACGAAATCAATTAACCGATTGCGTGATGAGACCAGATGTTCTTCTGCATCTCTAACCGGTCAATTGTCCTCCCCTTGTAAGGGCAGTTTTCCTCTCATTCGTTTAGTCTCCCCTCCACCTTGGCAAGCACATGTTGTACGGGGGAGATGGATATCGGCAACATTCCTTTCCCGGGGAAAATGAAGCATTATTATTGTTACGGCTGCTCTCCCTCTCTCTCGGTTGGGCCCTCGTGATTAATGACAGAACTCCGCTCGGGCGGAGGCAATGGCAGTGCCCGGGCGCACGCTCTCATTTGTTTGCGGAGTGGAGATTGTTGCACTCTCTCCGCCGTGATTTTCCACGTTAGCGCTAAATTTCCATCGATTAGGCCGCGCCGCTGATTTACTATAAAATGATAGCCAGACGGCGGCGGGGAGGGGTGGATGGGCGATCAATTCCAAGCGCGGAGGCTGAAGCGGGCGTCGCCCGTGAACCACCGGCGCGCATTGGCAGATACAAATTTCCGACAACGATAAATACGGAAGCATTCCCAACGAAAACCAACATCGTCAGCGGCGACGATCAATCCCGCTGCTGGATGAAGGCTCCGCAGAATTGTCGCCATCTCTCACGGCCCCGGTGCGACGGTCCACAACACCTCGGAGCCGCACGAGCCGATTTCATCGCCGCCAATCTCACCGAGCGGACGTCTGCGAAACAGATCTCCGTGGTTCATCGGGTTTCTCCGGCGGTCTAAACAAAAACCGCGATTCCGAACGTCCTCCCCCTTTGGCTAGCGCTCCTCCGGCCACCATTCCCCCTTCCAGCGACGAAACCTGCCCAAGGCCCGCTTGTACGCATGCTTGAACCGCAACGTAGCCAACCGCGCTAATCGGAGGCGCGGAGGTCTGGTGGTGGTGGTGGTGGCCGTGAGCGGGAGTCGAAATCGGGACGCTTAATTCTCTTCAAGGTAAAATGTATAGCTACGCGATCTGACCCAAAAAAAACACTATTATGGATGATATTGGTCGCGAAAGTCCCCCCTACGCGTTAAACTAAAATGTACATCTTCAAAACCTCTGCGTGCGCTCTCAAATCCACGCGTGCGCACCTCCTCACACTTTTTAGCTTTCTAATAAATCGATGGACATTCCAAATGTGGCGGCTGCTCTTGTTAGAGGGTGCAGAAGAAACTATGTAGCTGCTGTATGTGCCGACTGATCGTTGTCAGCCATGGTCAATCCACTGCTGGATTAAGGCCTCAAGCCGCTGCCGCCACTTCTCACAATCCTGAGACGCGGCAATCCACCTTGCACCTACTGGGTCAATAACGTTTAAGCATCTGGCTCAACAGGCGATTTCTAGACAGCAAAACGAGCCAATTGTGATTCGAAGATCAGTCCACCCCCATCATGTAGCAGTTGCTGTCATTTTATTTTACTGTCATTCCTGCCCCAATTTTACTTCCGGACTGCGCTATCGGCATCACGTCACCGAGGACAAACCAACGACCCATTTGGATCTCTCGCGGATCGGAGCGGCCCCCTTCACGTCCACAGAATTTCCCACGGAAGCGGAAATCGCAGAACTGCCCCTGGAGATTCCTACACGTAACCTGGTCCACGCAGCACTTTTGCACACCCGCTCTGCACATGACAGTAATGATCATCGGGTGACAGTAAGGATATATTTAAACTAAAATATGTAAAACTCTTTTTTACATGCTTTTATTTAACTCACTCTGTCTGTTGTTGTCGTTGTTGTATCCTCAAATCTTGTAATTCAATTGTAACCCACTTCCCAATGTGGTATCGACTGCAAACTTGGTATACTTATGTCTTACTGATGACAATACTATATTCTATCATTAAAAATAAACATATTTTAAAACAGTTTTTTACATGTTATGTTTCGGCTTGGGTCTAATTATCCACGGTCAACTGACGCTGACTGCAATTGGCCACGGTCCCTTACGTTATGGAAAGCTTCGGGGCCACTTCCTGGAGTCGTGGAGTTTTGCCATTACGAGTACATTTCATTAAAGCGTGTTTTTAAAAAAAGTTTTTTTATATATATTACTTATTTTTTATTTTACCAAGTAAGGCCTACTGAGCTGCTATATAGCTCTTCTTTAGAAGTGGCCTGTTGATTCTAAATACGAGAGTGAAAAACCAGAGGACCCTGAGAAAAATCGACGCGAACACGGGGAAAGACAACATGCAAACTCCAAATACGCAGGTGTTAGAGTTGGGATCGAATCCCACGATCGCCTGTATACCAGCCGAGGTAGTTGACATCTCCTAACCACTGCAGGGCAACCAGGATCTCATTCAAAAAGGATTTGAAACCCAGGACCTCATCGCTTTGGCGCCAGAGCCAACCAGGCAACCCACTCTTTGGATGTAACCATACAGCGCAGAGTTGAAAAACAGACTCAAATGTCAAGGGCAGAAGTTGAATAGACCTCTGGCTTGGCAGTCCACCTCATTAAAGGTCGACCACTTAATTGCAAAATCAAATGCTAAATAATGAGCTTATTTCCGCTGTGAATTCCCACCCACGCATCACCTTTCCCGCAATTAACGTCCGAGGAGGAATGGATGAATACGGCTAAGCGAGGCTACACGTTCCCACAAATGCGGATCCGACATCTTGACGCGACACTAATGCGTCACAAATTTTCAATTAATAAGAGGTGCTATGAAGGCAGCCTCTGCATTACGGCAGCCATTAATCAGCTCGGGCAAAAAAACCCACAGCAGGGAGGCTATTATTAGCTCGTTAATAGCAGATGTGATCCAATTAAAATGCCCCACCCCCTCCCCCCGCCGTAGTGGCAAATGTTTTAGCATTTAATGCGTGTCATGAAACGCTGAAAATATTAAGAGCATCTTTTTACGAGAGCAAAATACCAGACTGCTGAAACAATTGCCAGAGTTCGACGGGAGAGTGTTCTCAAATATCAGTTTTTGCTTCGGTTTATCGTCAAACGCACGCTAGCCACTGCTGGAAGTAGGCCTCCCCTATCGCCCCACCATCCCTCGTGCTCCTGTGATGTAGGTACGCTGAACTTCTTCAGTACCGTACGTAGCCAACCACGCTAATCGGAGGTGTGGGGGGAAGGACAACAAACTAAACACAAAAATAAGTTCTCAAGAAATGAGTTTGTCAATTTCGATTATTTAAAATTACATAGCTCCCAGTGGCTTGCTAATATCGGAAGGAAGAGCGTTCCAGACGGGCGCAGAAGCGCATCTCAAATCCCCGTGCGATGATGCGGTGACCACCGTCTTTGTTCGATGGCTGAGCCAAAAGCCGCTGCTGCGAAGGTGAGCGGAGTTCGCATTGGTGGTTTCTGCTCCTTGACGAGATCAGCGAGGTACTGTGGTGCAATTGCGACAAGCACTTTGCGTGTAACGAGTGCCACAATTGATCTCGCTCCCGCACACGGACTACATTCGTTGCTCCATCTCCACAGAGTTCCATTCCGTTGGCTGCCACTCCATCAGCCGCCAACCATCTCCTCTCGCAGCCATTAAATCCCCTGCCCAAGCCCCACTGACTTTCTAAAATAAATCTAAACTATTTTTTTATTTTACCAGGTAAAGCCCAACTGAGCTATGTGGCTAGTTTTCAGAAGTGACCTGGCTATTACAAATGATAGCTCAATTAAGTGGCTTATCACGTGGAAATTTATAGCAGCCAAATACCCGATATGCGTGACGTCGATTCTAAATGTGGAGGGAAAACCAGGAGGAACCGGGAGAAAAATAATCGCGACCACGGGGACAGAGACGGATGCAAGCTCCAAATATAGAGCAAGCGTCAGGGTCGGGATCGAACCCACGACCTCCTGTGTACCAGGCAAGGTAGTTAACATCTCACCACGGGGAGAGAGAGAGAGAGACACGTAAACTTCAATTATACAGCAGGCGTCAGGGTCGGGATCGAACCCACGACCTCCTGTGTACCAGGCAAGGTAGTTAACATCTCACCACGGGGGGAGAGAGAGAGAGACACGCAAACTCCAAATATACAGCAGGCGTCAGGGTCGGGATCGAACCCACGACCTCCTGTACACCAGGCGAGGTAGTTAACATCTCCTAGCCACCGTGGTGCCCACTTTCCTTGACCGTAAAAACGATGACTTTTGTCCCAAGATCCATGTGTACCTCTCTCTCTCCACGTAATAATAAGTACGCAGCGACTGTACAACAAATTATTTTGAAATTAATTACAACAAGAGCTGTGCTCGTCAAGTCTCAAGGACTCATTCTTTGGGAGGTACTGCTTGGGATGCTTGCCTACTGTCCCTGCACAGAGCTCTTCATAGGTGTGGGAACAAACTGCAAAGAAAACCTTTACACGGGACAACGCCCGGCTCGCGCCCCACAGCAGCAGCAGTGTCCCCGCAACACAAAACCTTGAAGGGCCGGAGAAAAAAGAAAATGAAGAACTCGCATTGCCGAGCGGACACAAAAACTGACAAGTGCACAAAGGGGAAGCTCGGTGAGGTGCATGCTGGGAATTACGCCGAGAGGCAGAGACAAACAAGTGGATTGGAGGGCAGACGCGGATTTAAAGACATCACCGTCAATAAAATATCACGGGCTCAGGGCAGGACGCGCCCACCCCGGCGCCTGCTGTATATTTGGAGTTTGCGTGTCTCCCGCGTGACCGCATGACTGCCTGTTCCACGTGCTCCAGTTTATTCCTCCACGCTTAGAATCAACGTCCGTTTAGAGTATTTGCCTGCTATACATTTCCACGCGATGATGATAAGCAACTTGGTTGAACTATCATTTGTCATAGCCAGGTCGCTTCTGAAAAAAGAGCAATATATAGCTCAGTGGGGGCCCTACCTGGCAAAAATAACATAGTAAAACAGTAAAGCTGGCTCGCGCGTAGGCGCTAGCCAGCTTCTCCGCTGCATCGAAGGACCGCGAGAGATGGCGGCCAATGGATCACAGCCAGCAGTGGATTGATCACGGCCGATGATGATGATGACGACGACCTTCGAGCGATGCGCCCGACCTAATCTCCAAGGCCTGCCAAGTGGTGCATTTTTTTTAAAGAACGTGCGTCATCACCAAGCAAGTAACGATACAGCGACCTTTAGCAACGCAAAAAATGCTCGCGATTTGGAGTCACATTTCGTACCGAGAACGGATTCAGTTTTGTCCGTTTTTGTTATCTCGCTTGCATCGTCTCCCCCTGGTTAGCCTAAATCAGAAGCAGAATATTTCTGTATACTGGGAGGAATCCGATGAGCTGCAAAGCTCATTCTCACAGATGTCCAGTGGGGGCACGGGGTCAGAACGTTACGACAACAGTAACAAAATCACGATAGGAGTGCAAAGTACACGGGGAGGTAAAACAAATCACCCAAACACAAACTCAAATAAAAAACAATCCCCATCCTACCAGGCAAAGCCCACCGAGGTATTCATTCACTTTTCAGAAGCGACCCGGCCACAAATGCTCGTCGACGAGCATCTAATGCACAGCCCTTTGTCAATCCACTGCTGGATGATGGTATCCCCCCCACGCCACATCACGTGGGTTTGGTCAAGGGGACGTTGGGTGGGGAGCGGTTCGGAAATCACTCGCCACCATTGTAGGCCGTGGCCGGGCATCGAACTCGGTTTGTAACGCAGCAGTGCGCCCACTACCGCGGCCGCCACAAACAGGTCGAACAGCGTTGCACCACACGCCGTGCCAACAGCTCCACAGTAGAACAAGCGGAAGGTTGCGAGTTTAAATAACTATTACGATAATAACTATTTGGCATTTCACCAGGTGAGGCCCACTGAGCTATATAGCGACCTGGCCATCGCAAATGATAGCTCAGCCAATTGGCTTATCAAGTGGACATTTATAGCGGCCAAATGCTCTGAACGCACATTGATTTTAAATGTGGGGGGGAAAAACCAGGCCTCAGAGTCGGGATCGAAGCCACGACCTCCTGTATACCGGGCGAGGTAGTTAACATCTCATCGCCACCGTAGCACCCACCAAACCAACAAAATCCTTGGTTTGTTTGGGTGGGTTGGACTCAGCCCGTCACCTCTCCTCCCTACGGAGTCACTAAAGCAAGTACCACTTTTGCGAAGAGTACAACGCCAATAGGGGAGAGACTCGCGTCCTGCCACGAGAAGGTGGAATTTCCACCACTGGGCTCTGCAGCGCAGTAAACGGGAGACCAGGGGGCCAATGTAACGGTCTCCGAGGCAGGCCGAGGCTGAGCGGGCGAGGTGACGCGGACCCTCGACACGAGAGAAATGTTGCAACCGCCACCGCAGGCAACGACGACAAATAAATATCCAGTAGACTCTCGATTATCGGTGTGCCATTTATCCGATTTGCGGATTAACCACGCAAACCGGAGATTTTGACGTGAATGAATAACTCGTGCGTTTTCCCTTAAGCCAAAATGAATCATCTATAAACAGGTACGCATTGTCATTCTTGGAACTGTTTATTGCAAGTCACAAGTCAAAATAAGTTGCTCCGGTTAATCCGAAATCCACGTGATCGCCTCTGAAAGTACGATACTATAGTTGCATAAGTTTACAACAGTGGGGCGGAGTTTGATTGATGTTGATTTGGCATGGCTCTGCGATTATCCACTTAGGGGGCGGGCGGGCTCTTATGCATGGGCAAATGTGGTCTTTTGCAGAGATCCGCGGAAAATGAATACTTTTGGATTATCCGCGATTTTTTTTTATTATCAGCGGCCGCCCTCCCCCGTCATCAGCACGGACAATCCGAGAGTCTGCTCTATAAATATAAAATCTCTTGACGGGATCGCAGCGAGCGAGTGGCGAGTCAGCGCGCAAAGCCCTGGGACGCGGAGATTTACCACGAGGTTTTTTTTGGGCTAGATCGCGAAAATAGAAAATGTGTCTCGTGAAACCCGCCGCCACCCGGCACAGCCGATTAAGTAAAGTTTATCATGTAAACCAAACACGCCAATTCGTTACTAGTTCAACACCACCGGTTGTGTGCTGGAGAGTAAACACGCGAAAACATTTACAATTCGAGTACTGTGACATTTCAAAAGCGATTAGAACAACCAGCATCGTCAGGCGACAGCCACAGAATTGGAGAAATCCTCCTCCTGTTTCAATCTTAGACGGGGAGGTTGGTGGGGAGGTTAATGCAGTCGTATATCAATTACAATGGATATCCATTAACAGTTGTGTCATTCATAGGGCAATCAACGTACACAACGTGCACACACGACGCGCATGCGCGATGCACACATACATCATGCATATTAGAGGTCGGTGCTCTGTGACCCCCGGAAAAGCGTTGGGCTGCGGCTGGTGAACCTTACCGCGAGAGCCGTCGCATTCTCCGTTTCCAACGGCACCGGGGAGAGAGAGCGCGAGAGAATGTCACAGACAAAACCAAAAGGCAATGTACGGCATTTTGCGCAATAGTGCGAGGGAAAAAAAACCCCATCAGCATTTCCTGAAGTGGTGCATTGTGGTCGGTCCTCATGTCTTGCAGGGCGACCATCAAATACGAATTTCAGCAGACGCGACCGACTGACGGCTCTCTCCCCTTGCGCGGGATTTTAGATTTGCGCTCCTCGTTCCGCCGAACGGAACCCGCGGCGCCTATGCGGTGCCCTTGTGCGCCGGTTACAGTTTGGGGTTTCACTCGTCTAAAAGAGTAGGCTTCACGCGGCAAATTACATAGCCGTACGTACGGCGCGAAAGAAGTTACAACGTACGTACGTCGGTCGCCAACCGTGAAAATCGGAAGTGCAGGGGAAGGACGAATTAGCGCAGCCGCTCTTGAGCAACGCAACTAGGGGCGAAGCGCACTCTTGTGACTTGTTACACAGCGTCGGGACATCCCCCATTACGAGTCCACCATGCCAGCAGTGTCCCGTTTTACTCCGCCAGTTCAGCACGCTAGTTACAGAACGTCGCATATCCGACGTGCAGGCGCATGTGTGTAAAAAGGTCGGATATTTGGACGCCTGTAGAATATGAACTTCGACCCACACCGGCAACACGGGTGGGTTACCGGACAAACATAAATACGCGCAAACCGCTTTAACCCACACGCTTCACCGTGCTTAATAAGCAAGTGCACGCAGGCACGTTTAGCAACCCCTCCGATTAGCGCGGGTTGGCAACGTACGGTGCCAAAGAAGTTCAACACACACACACACATACGTGCAACACAATAACTGCGCACGGACAGGTCCACTTTGCGAACGTCTCTCGGTAATTGCCGACGGCGACGTCACACACAAAAACGTCGTGCAACCAACGTAACCCCGCACTTGCGCATGTGTGCGCGTGTGTGCACGTGCGTACGCGTGCGTGCACGTGTGTGCACGCGCGTTCGCAAACCCAGCGGTAGCGTAGCGGTTAGTGTGCTGCGCTACGAACCCGACTACCCGGGTTCGATTCCCGCTCACGGTCAACACCGGTGACGAATATTTCACCAGGTTTTGGGCATCGTATAGGTCGACTCGGCCTCAAGTGAGTACCTGGTGCAACGTGTAAACATCGCCACTGGGGAGACGAAGGCGGCCAGGCGTGGTGTTGGCCAACCACCCCCTCTCGCGTGCTGTGCAGGCCATCATGGGTCCTCGCTAACAGCACTTGCCCCGACAGCCTGTGAAGGCTATATGGGGGGGATCTTTGTCTTTTTTTTCGTCGCACTCCGCTTCGGACAAAAAAAAAACTATTGAAGCTGGGAGGATGAAAAAAAAATGGCGAAAGCGCGTGCGTTTTCAGCAGCGGAATGCAAATAACTAAAAAAAATTAACTTGTTGCAAATATTGAGAAAAAATGCAAGAAATCCACGGCGCACAGCTGACGCATCAGCGGCGGACTAAAGCACTCCTACAAAAACAAACCAGTCCACGGTGGCCATCAAAAGACGTCGTCGGAGAAGGGGAGGCCAAGCCACTTTCGGTGAGCCACCGCCACGCGTGCGTCATGCAGGGGACGGGCAGAGCCATTTAAATGTGCCCCCCGCAAGCTCGACCACAGCGCGCCCGGGCTCCCCACCCTCGCTCTCCACCAGCCCACCGCTCCCCAACCCACCCCCCCCCCTCCCCGGCCATCGCAAATGACCGGAGGAAAACGTTTACGGGTCAATGAACAGGCACGATGGGGCCGTAACGCAACAAAGACAAAGCTCCCCCGCGTAGCCTTGACGGACTGTGGGGGCAAGTGCTGTTATAGCGAGCACCTACGAAGGCCGGAACGGCGCACGACGGGGGTGGGTGGCCAGCACCACGCCCGGCCGCCTTTGTCTCGCCAGCGGCGATGTTGACTACACACCGCAACCAGGTACTCATTTGGGGCCGAGTCGACCTAGGGGAGGCCCAGGATCGGTTCGGATAATCGTCACCGGTGTTGGCCGCGAGCGGGAATCTAACCCGGGTCGCCGGGTTCGTAGCGCGGTGCGCTAACAGCAGCACTACTGTAACGCACACACAAACAAAAACGTCGAGAGAGGAGGCGTTCACAACAAACGGGTTTTGAGAGTCCCTGCAGATGGGTTCGTTCGGCACGATGTCCGACGTTTCGCAGCACGCGCTGGGAAGCTTCTATAAGGAGCCCAATGGAGAGGTTTGCGTTCGATTGAGCTTTGCACAATTCGGTCCGGGCGTTTAGAGGATTTGGGTTTTTATTTACCCTGCTGCTATAAATGTCCACGTGATAAGCCGCCGCAGTTGAGCTATCATTTGTGGCCAGGTCGCTTCTTAAAAATAATTGAATAGCTCAATGGGCCTTACCTGGTAAGATAAAAAAAAAATTGCTTAGTTTTATTTGGATGTATTTTTAGTGTGCGATTTGTTTACCTTTTCAAAATATTGCCCTCCCATCGTGTTTTTATACTGTTTGTTGTTGTAACGTTCTGACCCCGTGCCCCTTGCTGGACGTCTGTGAAAGAGCTTTACAGCTCATCGGATTCCTCCTCCAGCATAAATATATTCATCGTGCCGATCGCCGCGTGGGACGAACCAATAACACGTGTGGGGGAGGGCTACAACCGGCATAAACCTACGCGGTAGAACTATCGTCGCTGATAACACAAGTCGGTGATGGTATTCCACAGATAATTAACACAATTATCATTGTTTTCATTGATCTCGTCCCAACGCAGGACAGGAAAGGGGGGCGAGACCCCGTGAACTTAGCGTCCTGAGAACGACCGTTTAAGGGCGCTTGACAAATATCAAACAAAAAAAATTGGCCAAGGTGCCAACCGGGTGGGAAGGAGCTCACTGGACCTCTGTAGGGGGCGGCGGGGGGGGGGGGGCGGCTGATTTTCTTTTTAACGGTTGCTGTGGCGATGAGCGGAAGTCTCCCGTGAATGAATACGTCTCCCTCTCTCTCGCGCTCTCTCTCTCTCTCTCTCCTGTTGCACGACGGCCACTTTGTACGCCGACGGAGGAGCTCCAGCCTGCCGAGAGGGAACCGCGTCAACGCCAGCGGCGGACAACGACGTGGCGGCCCTTTGCCACGAATCGATTCGCGAGCGTTCGTTTGTTCGTTCGTTCGGGGACAGGGGGGGCGGTGGGGGGAGAGAGTTGGCCACTTCGCTCAGGAGGTTGCTGCGAAAATATTCCGCGACCGAGGGGTCTTCGTCGCCACGTGTTTTGCTCCCCCTCTCTACCCCCCCCCCCCCCCAATTGATTGATGCGCGGGAAACTTTTTGGAGGTGGACAACGGCGCCGGCACACGCCACGGGACCTCTCGCTTTAACACGCAGTATGCTGTCGCGGCAAATGTTATCCCTAATGGAGGTTTTTTTTTTTTAGGGTTAGGTCGTGTACTCGAACGGTAAATGTCGTGGGTTTTACTCTCCAACACGCAACCGCTGTGCTGAACTAGTCACGAATCGGCGTGTTTTGTTTACGTGACAACCCTTTACTAATTGGCCATGTCGGGTGGTGGCGGGTTTAACGACACAACGTTTACATTTTCGCGATCCGACCCAAAAAAAAACCTCGCATCTACCACGTCCGCGGCAAAGCAGACGGGGGCGGGGCGTATTACTTTTGTGCCGTTGGTCACCACCACGCGCTGCCATCGTACTAACCAGGGCGGCCGCGAGTGTCGACCGCGAACATCCGCTACGGGTGTCCAACGGGCTACCGCAAGGGCCGTGCACTGCGTGAGAGGGAGCAGGTGTTGGTGGGACGCGGTGGGAGCCTTCGCGCGCTGTCAGAATGCCGACCTGCCAACCCCCTCTCGCTCGGTCACAAGGTGGCAAGGAATCGCCGTAGCCGGGGCAATATCTCTTAAGGCGGAAGAACTAAGTACGCAGGCATTGTTTTGTAACGTCAGCACGGCAGAGGGCTCACCGGGGTCAACTGTCCCCTCCATCATCCCATCACGCCATAGCGCAATGGCGTGATGGGACGATGGCGTGATCACCCAATCACCCCATCATCCCATAACCCCATCACCCCATCACACCATCATCCTACAACCCCATCACGCCATCACCCCATAACCCCATCCTCCCATAACCCCATCCTCCCATAACCCCATCCTCCCATAACCCCATCCTCCCATAACCCCATCCTCCCACCATCATCAGGCCACTAAAAGCCGAACACTAAACCAAAGGGAACATAATGACTCAAACATGAAGCCAAAAGCCTTCGGCGGGGCGGGTTGTGGGGAGAGGAGGGGAGGGGAGGGAGGGAGGGAGGGAGGGAGGGAGGGAGGGAGGGAGGGAGGGAGGGAGGGAGGGAGGGAGGGAGGGAGGGAGGGAGGGAGGGAGGGAGGGAGGGAGGGAGGGAGGGAGGGAGGGAGGGAGGGAGGGAGGGGCGAATGTTCACAATTATTACTCATCGTTAATTTTGCAAAGGGGGAAGCGGCAAAACAGGCACGCCAGTTGTCGCCGCTCCCAATTCCCCCTTCTCCGCCGCGCCCTCCGTTTGGCTGTCATTTTTGCAGCGCTACGACAAAAAAGCCGACTTCCGATTAACCACTCCGCCACGTCTCAGAAGCCTCGAATCGCTCGCCGAGATGGGGGTGTGATTCCGGGCCGTGGCCAAGGTGGCTAGGAGTATGTTAGCTACCTCGCCTGGTGTGCACGAGGTCGTGAGTTCGATCCCGACCCCGACGCCTGTTTGTATTGCTGACCCGCCCACGCTGGACATCTGTGAAAAAGAGCTTCACAGCTCATCAGATTCCTCTAGTCTAAATATTCAGATTTTTGGAGTTTGCATATTCTCTCCCTCTCTCACTTCCCACGGTCGCGTGGATGTTTCTCCGGGTTTATCCCTGCGCATTTAGAATCAACATCACGCATTTTAGAGTTTTTGGCTGCGATTAAGTTCCACGTGATAAGCCACTTCTTTGAGTTATCATTTGTGATAGCCAGGTCGCTTCTGAAAAAGAGCTACATAGCCCAGCGGGCCCTACCTGGTAAAATAAAAAATAGTTTAGTGTAGTCACGCAGGTCGGCGGTGAGCAGCGTTCACACCGTCAGCATTTTAGTCTCCCTCCAGTCTCCGTCTTGTCTCCGTCTTGTGTCTGTCCGATGTCCGTCCAGTCTCCGTCGACAAATGTCCATCTTGTTGCGGGATTTTATAAGCAAAACATAAGCAGGCCTCGCCGACCGCTGCCGCCTTTGTGTCTCCACGCGGATAAATAACGTCTCAATTCATCGGTACCTCGTGCGCCGTTTCCAGACCAACGCACGATCAAGCCGCATTCGTTTCCACGAGCTCATTCCGGACCTTGTTATCAATTACCTTCTGGGTCTCACCAGCACAGTGGGGCTCGTTAAACAAACGCCGCTGGATAGGCCGGGAAGGGAAAAAAAACAACCATGCCAGTTTACGCGTACGGATAAGAACCAATTTGAGCTCCCGATTGATTATATTTGCTCTTGAGCGTAATTCCCCATGGCGATGCGTGGAACTCCTTCCCGATTCTTTGGTCTCGCAGATTTTTTTTTACTTAGTCATTCGACACCGAGTGAATTAAGACGTGACCGCGGCATTACTTTGGTGGGCATCTTTATTTTTATTTTATTTTTAACGACCAAATTGTTCTTCCTCGTCTTCATCCTCTTCTCTCAAAAGGGAGAGATTGCCCATGCGAGCAACCCTAAAAGGCAACAAAGGGGTTATAAATCACCGTCCTAAGCTTCTCGGTGCAAATTCGAAGGCGCTCGCAGTCCAGCTGATTAATCGCTCCGGTGTCTCAACTTAATGATTTCGATTGGTGGTCAGCTGTTGACCTTTGTTATATAATAGAAGAACATTATAAGAATATTATTTTTATTATTACGTGCTCTGTTTGTTGCGCTCCAAAGTCGAAGCTGGAAACGTTTAGCGTTTATTTTCCACTTGTGCACTTGTGTGTGTGTGTACGTTTGAACTTCTTCTTTGGTTCTTTCGGTAAAGTCACCACGTAGAATGAGAATAAAATAATAAACTGATAAAATAAAATAACACAATAATATTCTCACGACGTTTCGGCCACAACACAAGCGGCCTTCATCAGGTGAAGGGACGAGACTGTCTGGAGGACAGCGCTGGAGTGAACTTCTTTCGCACCGCACGTAGCAAAACGCGCTCATCGGAGGTGCGGAGGTTCGCATTGAACAAGTGCCGAAGATGACCCAAATGAAACCCACAGGGCCCGGACTCAGAACGCCACCGGTTTTGACGGCGACGACCACAGCCACAACGGCACCACTGGTGGCCCTGTGTGTAATGGAGGGAAGGAAAAACAACATTCAGGGCCTCGCCCGACCACGACGCGGGAGCAAAGTGCGGTGCGGCAACGGGGAAATAGTCGGCGCCGACCACACCGCTGTGCAACCACCGACCGCACCCCCCCGCACCCCCCCCCCCGCACCCACATCCACGCTCCGGCGTGACCACACCAAAAAGTCACCGAGTCCACAAGCGATCAGCTGACCTCGCTCGCCCCCTTCATCTCGCACTACGATAAGAGTCCAGAGTTCGACTCCCCGCCATGGTTACCGTCAGTGAAGTGTGACAAATGAACAGGGCGGGGGGGGGCCTGCCTGGTTTACACGAAATTGCGGCGAGGAGGGGGGGGGGGGGGGGGAGTGGCGGCGCAGTGGTTAGCGCACTGCGTAATTGAAATCCGGCGACCACCCCCGAGTGTCGATTCCTGGCCACGGCTGACATCGGTGTCGAATGGTAGCGCAACCGTCCTGGGATCCTCCTCCCTCCACAAATGACACACGCTGTTGTGGTCATAATAATAATAGTAACGATTACAACGGCACAACAGGATTGTAAGCCATTACAAGGGCGTGGTGGCGATGTCGCGTGGCATGCAAGGCATGATGGGTGGGGGGACCAATCTGATCTTCACAATCGCGCCATCCGCTGTCCCGGAATCACCTCTCGCGTGCATTATTATTCCTTGCCAATTTATTTTCTGTTGCCAGCTATGAACTCAATTCCTGTCTGAGGAGTCTATCACAAGGTACTGTGCTTTTCGGAGTCGCTCTTGAATTTGAATTCGTAAACAAACGGCGGTTGTGCTACAGCATCGCCGAAACAAAACAACAACATAAAAAGCATCAGCCGGCCTACGCCAGAGCCGAGCCAATCAGCGTCAAGGACCAGAATCGTCCAACAGCAGCCAGCAACGCTACAATGTACAGTCGAATCCAGCGAGTGAGTAAAAGCTGCTCAACACGGTTCCTGAAGAAGCTCCCAGCAAGAAGAGTGAAACGTCGGACATCGCGTCGAGCAACACGCGGGTAACAGCCATAGAACACACTGGAGAGGTTACGTCTGTCGTAATGGCTGTATGGGGGTGTTTGTCAACGTTCTCACCCGCCCCTGCTGGGCATCTGTAGGTGCAAGCTCATCGGATTCCTGCAGCGTAAAATAAAGATTCTGATTCCAAGTTCACCGGGAGGGGTCTGAGTGCAACCCGCGCTTGGCCACCACCGACGACGCCGCAGCCGCGGTCGTGTGGCTCGGCCGATTGATCAAGTGCCGATCGCACGCACCGTCACACGGCGGGGAGAATCTCCACGTCAGCACGGGAAGCAACAACGGCGGCGGCCGCCACTCGCCACTAAGTGGCCGTGACGTCACCACGGCGCTCGTGCCAGGCCAGGTGCACTTTAAAGGCCGCGTGAAGCGTCGAACGCCCGCTGGCAGGAGGTCACGGGGCAGACCCGGGTGCCACGGGTCGACTGACTGAGATGAGTGGCCGGTGCACCACCTGCGTCCCCTACTGTGCCAACCTGCTGCGCTTTAGCCGCCCGGCGCTCAGCTCGTTGTTGTGAGCGTCGCTCCTCTGCCCATCAGCCACAAACTGCCCAGTAGCGTCCTTCACGAGCCTCCTCCAGAGGCCGAACTTGATACCGCTGGTACCAGTTATTGGCAAGTCCACTCAATTTCATATCCTCTCGCACTACATCACTCCATCTCTTCTCTAGCCCGTGCCGTGCCCATTTAGCCCCCTCTATCTGGACAAACGAAAGCTGTTTGAGAGGCATGCGGTGGCTAGGCATACGGGCTACATCACCCAGCAAAACGCAGCGCACAACACGCACGGCATCGCGATGACGACGGAAAAACGAAATTGTTGCATGGAGCGGGAAGCTGGAAAATTATGGAGGGAGAGAAAATGGTTGAAGCAACAAACAGCAAAAAAAATGTGTATTGCACACGATTCGATGAATCGCCAGAGTAATGACCCCGTGAGAGAGAGAGAGAGACGAGGGAGCGTTGTTGCTGGAAGCCACACCGGGATGGTTGGGCCACGTGGTGCGGAGCGTGGAGTGGAGCGCCGTGCGGAGTCTTTTTTTTATGACACGGAGATTACAAGGAAGGAGAGAGAGGAAGGGGCACGACGAGACCGAAGGAAAAAGTACAAACAAGGGCGGGGGGGGAAGGGTCTTCACGGTGGCTGGGGCTGACGACAAAGGTCAAGGGTTGGGGAGGCCGGCTCGGGCCGCCGAACAAAAAACGTCGCGCCGCCGGAGAGCCCCCGACGGGACCTCGGCCGGCCAACGAAATCGTCAACCCCCCCCCACCACCTCCCCCCACCACCTCCCCCCACCACCTCCCCCCACCACCTCCCCCCACCACCTCCCCCCACCACCTCCCCCCACCACCTCGTCCAGTTTTCATGCTCCGCTGCTGCTGGGAGGGGTGGAGAGTCTGTTCGTCGTTAACGACGCCGGTTCACCAAGTCCATTCGCATTCCTCTCATTCAGACGCACTTCTGCGGCCGTCTGGAACGTTCTTCATTCCGATATTAGGAAACCACTGGGAGCTGTGCACTTTTGAATCATCATCATCATCAAGATTGACAAACTCATTTCTTAACAACTGGCTTTCGCATTTAGTTTGTCATTCCCCGCACCTCCGATTAGTACGGCTGGCTATGTACGGTGCAAAAGAAGTTCAAACACACACACACACATTAAAATATTTTCATTTTTTTAAGGTTTTGTTCCGTCTCATTCCCGCGTGCTCAGCAGTTCGGTCTCATCCGTTGCACGAGTCCATTGACAAGAAGGGCAGTGTGCGTGCGCAATCCACTGCTGGATGAGTTTGCCTCCCTCAACCCCCCCCCCCCCCCGCCCGTTGGGTCGTGGAAGCTGACCGGTGCGGACTGGCCAAGGCAGGCAGCGCACAGGAGTACAGTACAACAACGGACTTTGCAGCAACGCCGCCTTCTTCACCGCCACGCGCCTCTACAGCGCAGCGCCGTGGGCCAGCCATTGACAACAACCACCCGGCGTGCGTGGCGTGGCGATGGCGATGGCGATGGCCAACCCACGCACTTAGCCCCAAGTCTCAACCCCAGCGTGGCTTTCGAGATCAGAGGAGCCCCCGTGGGGGGGGGCCACGTTCCGGGGGAGGGGCGGCGGGCGGGAGTGATTCGCTCCGCAGGGATGTTGTTTTCATTCTCTCTGCCTCTCACGACCCAGCGCACGGTGCACTTCGAGGAGGAGGAGGAGGGTGGCGTGAGCGGAGTGGCAAGGCAACAGCGGCGGCGGCGGCTGTTGTCGCTGGGGCGGTGGCGTGGTTTTAAAGGCCCACAGCTGAGTCACGGTGGTTGCCAAGGCGAGGGGCCCTATTCACTATGTAACACGATTTTTGTTCCTCTGCACTAAGTGTTATTTTCTCGGGACTTCACGTGAAGGAATGACACACAAATGCACACCACGTTTTCTCATTGGCAATAGCTACATTTCTAAATATCACTGTCCTCGTCACAAAAGCAAAGTTTGTGGGAAATAATAGCCACTTTCTGTACCTTTGAGGCATAAGCAATTAGGAAAATAACACTTACTACCCAGGAACAAGAGGGTCAGCCGGAGGGGATGGGGCCCCTATCCGCGCCAGATGAGTACTGACCAGTGCTCATCTCTTTGTGACCTTGCACCGAGCCAGCGGGTGGAAATTCCACATTCCAACGGCGGGTGTGGTGCCAGTCTATCCATATGACAAACGCCGTTTGGCTGCCCGACAAAGCGGTATTTATTTTATCGACCCCTGCCCCCACCACCACCTCCCCCGGAAGATGATGAGTTGAGTCAACACCCCAACTTGGATTTGAAACGCGAGGATTTCTCCATAATCCTGGATGTCGCCAGAATGTTTGGTTGTAACAAAAAAAAACCGTCACTGTACTAAAATTGTAAATGTTGTATTGGTTTTTTTTCTTTCAGGGAGGAATAGAAGTTACGTAAATGTTTTTTCAACGGCAGCGCACTCAATGTTCGCCTGCCGCCATCCATCTGCGATCGTTAGCTGGGTCGATAAAGCTTCACCACGCCCGTCACAAGCTCGGCCGAGAAGAAATAACAAATTCCGTGATCGCTAAACGATCTGCAAAAATGGTGACGTCATGAACGATCCGTTGCGTCGTGAATTAGTGACGTCAAATATCGATGACGTCATACATTTTACGTAGCAGTGATCTCGCGTATACACTTGTGCTGGACATTGACGTTCGTGTTTTTTTTTTATATCCCGGTAAATATTTTGTTCGGAAAGAAAATAGCGGACATTAATGAATACGAGAAAGGGTAATCGCGATGTGACGACACTTTGTACATATTGTGGCGGTTAACCGATTGGATTCGCAATTCAGCGGTCGCTGGTTCGATTCCATCTCCTGGTACGGCGGATTTTTAACTATGGAGCAAGTTTCTCGTCCTGGCGGCAAGGTGTTAACTACTTCGCTTGGTACACAGGAGGTCGTGGGTTCCATCCCTGCTGTATATTTGGAGTTTGCGTGTCTCTCTCTCTCTCTCTCAAGGTGGTCGATTCTTAACGGTGGAGGGGAAAAACCGGAGGACGCGGAGAAAAAGCCACACGACCACAGGGAGAGAGAGAGAGAACACGAAAACTCCGAATATACAGCAGGTGTCAGGGTCGGGATCGAATCCACGACCTCCCGTATACCAGGCGAGGAAGTTAACATTTCCCGAGGGAGTGGGGGGGGAAGGGGGAAGGGCAGGACAACCCAAAAGATGCCCCTAGTTTATACGTTAAACCTCGCGGGCGAGGACGCGGCAGTAAGAGTGGGCGTCATCGCACCAAGGTCGGTAAAATCGCCGCGGGCAATGCCAAGCCTCTCTCCCGCATTTTTCGGGACCGCACCGGAATGCCGAGAGGCTGCCGTAAAATAACGCTTGGCCGGGGTGCCAGCTGTCGCCGCCGCCATCAGCGCCGCCACCACCACCGCCACCACGGTTCTACGGTTCCGTGAAAGTCCAAGAGCAGGCGGCGAGGAGTTGCGTGTAAGAAAGCCATCGGAGGTCGTTCAGCGGCAACACTGCACCCCACCCCCCCCCGCCGCCGCCGTCACCACCCGCCCACCACCACCCAACCACCCACGCCATAATAGTGGCGTTCATGTCGTTGGCTCAGAGTCGAAGTTGCAGGTCAAATGTTTGCACCTAGTTAAATCGGTCCTCGGGAATACCAGGCTAATGCAAGGGTGGGGGGGGGGCTCCACGCTCGATTTATATCAATTTTTCTTAACAAAACCCATTTAAATTTTGATTTAAAGCTTTCGTGACTGCAGGGATTCATATTCTTGGTTCTTTCGGTAAAGTCACCGCCACATAGAAGGGAAACCAAGAATATAAAAACCCATTTAGGTCCGCTACGCAAACAACCGGCCCATTTTCAGCTTGCAGCGTCATTCGTATTGATTGCTTAGATCACACGAACAGGGAGAGGATTACGTACGCGAGGCAGAAAACCACACCAGCGGGATGCCCATCGAAAAAAAATTCGCGAGGATAAATTCTGGAACGCACAATAAAACTAAAATATTTTTTTTTAACTTTACCAGCTATGAGGGCCACTTGAGCTGCAAGTGTAGCTCTCGTTCAGAAGCGACCTGGCTATCACGAATGACAGCCCAACGAAGCGGCTTATCACGTGGACATTTATAGCAGCCAAATACTCTTAAACGCACGTTTCTAAAATGTGGAGGGGGAAAACCGAAGGACCCGGAGAAAAATCCACGCGACCACGGGGAGAGAGACACACTCGAAAACTTCAAATATACAGCAGCAGGCCTTAAGGGTCGAGATCGAACCCACGACCTCCTGTATGCTAAGAGAGGGAGTTAACATCTCCTAGCTACCGTGATGATGATGATGATGAGAGAGAGAGAGACACGCAAACTCCAAACACACAGCAGCAGGTGTCAGGGTCGAGATCGAACCCACGACCTCCTGTGCACCAGGCAAGGGAATTAACATCTCCTAGCCACCTCGGCTCCCAATGGTGTGGCAGTTTACCGCGTGCCACGGAATTACTGCACGCCGGGGATGCACAGGCGCGTGTCACAGCATGGAAAAGCAGCCAACAACGAGCCCGCACCGCTGACGAGAAGCTTCAAGGTTGTGGTGGTGTTTTTTTTAAATATATTGTCGAGAATCCACAGACGAACCCATTGGAAGTGGCCGCTATAAATTTCCACGTGTGACGACGAGCTGCCACGCCGTTGAGCTATCGTTTGTGACGGACCAGGTCGCGTCTGAGACGGAAAAAAAAATAAACTTAGTTTTACGTGGCAAAGTAGAACAACAAAAATTGCTTAGCTTGGTAAGGGACCCGGTACATTCTCTCGCAATATTTTGACAAAATGCTGCCACGAGCGGCGTGCATTCAGGAGACAACGGAAAATTATATCCAGGCCTCTCGCGCACACTAGCAGTGCAACACTCTGCGTCAGAGAACAGCACCAAGGCAACTGCATTGCAGAACTACTTCTGAAGTCAAGTGGCCTTCTTTTTTTCCCCCATTCAAAAGAAGTGAGAATCACCTTTTAAAAATGCCCTGCGTCGAGTGTCCTTAGGATTGCAGTCAAACTTTGTTTTTGTTCTTGTGGTTACTGAGCGCAGGGACCAAAGGTCCAAACTGCAAAGTGGCCAGCAACAACTGTGCATACTCAAGATTGTTCAATGGGAATACAGTTTCACACGTAGCAATCATCACCTGCGGCGTGCTAAGTATGGGCAGTAGAACCCTCAAATAGAAGTCAGGAGACTCAGCGACCCTTTCAAGGGAAAACGGGGTCAATCGTAACAGCGACGGCACTATTCAGGTTTCAACTCTGCGCAATGGATACAAAAAATTTCAGCCCGTTAGGCTTCGTAGATTCGAAGATATTAAGAGTCAAAGATTCCAAAGAATATAAACGGGTAACACGGCAGGTTCAATAAAAGTGTGCAAAGCAAAACAAAAAAAAGAGTTCACTCGAAGCGAGTTGAATGGGAACTGCGTTTAAGTCACGGAAGGCTGAAAGCCGGATTCAACGCTCAGGCCTCAGCAGTGCCGGCTCGGTTACTCTCGGACCCCTGAGCTAGCCGGCTACCTGTTGACCCGATGATAAGCATGACCTGTGTTTGCGGTGGCGTGCGATCCGATTTACAATGCAAACCCCCGACGAGTGAGGAGCAGCTGATAATTAGAACAGCATAGGGAATTAAGATAAATTCCGTTCCCCCATAATGCCTGGGGTTGTTTTCATAACGCGAATTGGACATAACGCGATGATTATGTGTTAGGGAACACATTTTTTTTTATAACGCGGATGCGAATTGGATACAAGGCGATCGGGCGAACGGAACATCGTCGCGGCGCGAGCTGGAACAAGCGGTCGTACGGCTGCCTCGGCGAAACAGTTTTCAGTTTTCTGTTTCATGTATTCGGCATAACCCTGTGAGCCATGCGGCTCTTCACTCGGGTGCAACCGCGACAAAACAAAAACGTGAACAAGAAACATCTTAAAGCGACTGCACGCAACGGAAGCACCTGAGCTCGCCGGCCACCTGTGGACCCGATGATAAGCATGACCTTCCACCACCACGATTGCTCATTAGTGCAGAGGGACAGTGACCCGGGTAAACTGGCAGAGCGAGTGCTGTGGGGAGAGTGAGGATGGCCTACCAGGTCCAAAAACCTGACGTGTGGCGTTGCATTCTGTTGCCACTGTTGGCTCGGTCAAATAACCGTAACAGCGCCCTCGTGGTAGTAATAACGCCGTACAGCCCTTGACCAATCCACTGCTGGATGAAACGGAGGCATCCCCCCACCTATTCCACCTTTCAGGCATGGCGATTTGCTTGACCATGCCTCCCTCGCCTCCCCCCCCTCCCCCTCCTGCCGTGGGTCAGTGTGGGTTGGAAAAGTGGGGGAAGTCGGGGTGGATCGGTTTCTGATACCACTCGCCATCGCTCTTATATTAAAGTGCGATTGTAATCATAACGTTAAAATAATACTTTCATTTTATACAACGCCATTCATGCTAATGGCGTCCCATAACGCTGCACATGCATTATATGAGGATCAAATCCCATGTACAAGTCGCAAAGGTTTCCATAGCCACGCTAACAAAAGCCCGATCACCAAAAGAAACGCAACCTAGACTTTGGAGTGCTGAGCAGAAGATCTTAAGGACCCTTCAAGGAATATATAAATATATTAGTTCCTGCAAGTAATGTGGGCTGTGCCCTTTTATAGGTTAATAGCGAAAGTGATGGCCTATTTTTCAGCGTATGCCCGGATGAATAAAAATGCTTTTATAGTTCCGAATTTAATAATACGATGTCAGTTGATTTGTCGTATATGGAGTGGGGGGGGGGTGGTGCTACCGACTGCAGGGGAAGCGCATGAGAAAAAAACGTCCACCTTATTGTGACAATAAGATCGGGCCCCCCAATCTTGCCTTGTAGGTCACGTTGCGTGTACAACTGGTGGCGCATTTGAAATGTGTTGGCACGGACGGGGGACACAGGTGGTGCAGCGGCCAGTCACCTCAGTCAGTCAAACCCGTGGCCCTTGGGTTTGTCCCGTGACCTCCTACCCGGAGGGCGTTCGACACTTCACGTGGCCTCAACGTGCACATAGCCTGGCACAATCGCCGTCGTGACGTCACCGCCACTAAGTGATTAATGGCGGTTGTTGCATTTGAAATGCACTTTGTGGCGTTTGTGCGGGCTGTGGTTTTTTTTTTATTAAAGAGAATTAAGACAGCAGTGGTAACACAGTTTTGGGTTACCAGAGGACACCCACGTTAGCTATTGCCAGGAAGCAACCTCAGGTTACCAGGAGATTCACAGCGCAGTACGCACAACACCGCACCCAATGCTCCACCCTGGCCTTGCTGAAAATAATAATTATGATGATCATCGTAAATTACTTCCGGAGTCTATGGGCAGCGACGTCACCTTGATGACAAATCTCCCGCGGAACGTGGAACCGATTCTCTCCTCCACCGTGTCTCGCAGCCGGCACGCGAATATCAATCGCTCGCTCGCTCGTAACTTACGCTGGCAGCCCGACGGGAGGACGATGCAGCATTCCACCCTACGGTGACGACATCACCTGTGCATCAATAATGCACGGGAGCCGGGAGTGGGAGATCGCCACTCACGCTGCCCACAGGGACGTCGTAAAGCTGAGGTGTCGCGGCGACTCCGGCGTTCGTCATCGCCGTCTTAAGTCCCGTAAAACTAAAAAGCATATTCCGCACAAATGCCTCTAATTGCTTTCCAAATAGACCACAACGTATGGTCAATGCTCAACTGCCCATGGTAATGGGGGAAGAGGATAAAGAAACACGCAGATAATGTAAAACATAAAAATTAGGCTATAAAATCTTATTTATTATTCATCTGCACTAAGATGGGGGGGGGGGGGGGTGTAGACGTGGGATCCGCGTGTTGGCCGCGTTTCACTGCTTCTCAAAGTAATCGATTTGTACTGCCAACGTGTTTGCGGTGGCGTGCGATCCGATTTACAATGCAAACCCCCGACGAGTGAGGAGCAGCTGATAATTAGAACAGCATAGGGAATTAAGATAAATTCCGTTCTCCCGTAATGCCTGGGGTTGTTTTCATAACGCGAATTGGATATAACGCGATGATTTATGTGTTAGGGAACACATTTTTTGATAACGCGGATGCGAATTGGATACAACGCGATCGAAACTGCGTCGCGGCGCGAGTTGGAAAAAGCGGTCGTACGGCTGCCTGGGGAAAAACAGTTTTCTGTTTCATGTATTAGGCATAACCCTGCGAGCCATGCGGCTCTTCACACGGGTCCAACCGCAACAAAACAAAAACGTGAACAGGAAACATCTTAAGGCGACTGCACGCAACAGAAGCACCACACAAGGCGGTGGGATGCTGCTGGATCCTTCCAGAAGCTACCCAACGCGCCCTCAGCCTCTGTTCGGCCTGCGTACGCATCGCACGGTGTTATCGCGGACTGCGCTTTATGCCTGTTATCGATTAATAACGCGATTTTTCCATAACGCGGTGTTCTTCAGGAACACAACAATTACCGAGTTACAGAACAGACTGTGTTCCATTCTGTTTCAAGCACGGGGAATCCACAACTCACGTCACGCGCCCACGGAAAGAATAAAAATCACGATTGTAGGTCAAACGTGCAATGCAGACGGTCTCGTTGAAATGTCACGAATCCACTCAAGAATCAATGATTATCGTCTCATTTGTACGGTCTGCCTCCGAACTTCGCAACCGTGGAAAGACATTTGTAGCGATAACTAAAAATGTTTACGTCACTCAAACTAAACCATTTTTACTTTACTAGGCAAAGGGCCACTGGAGCTATACAGCTATTTTTCAGAAGTGACCTGGCCAAAAATGATAGATCAACGAAGTGGCTTATAACATGGAAATTTATAACAATCAAATACTCTAAATGCGTGTTTCTAAGTTTGTTTATAATATTTGGAGGACCGGGAGAAAAATCCACACGACCACAGGGAGAGAGAGAGACATGCAAACTACGAATATACAGCAGGCGGCAGTGTCGAGATCAAACCCACGACCTCCTGTATACCAGGCAAAGGAGTTAACATCTCCGAGACACCGTGACATCGTTACAATCCGTGGTCAACTTCAATGAACACGGTGGGTGAACGTTGCCCTCATCCGACACTGATTTGGCTTCGCTAACTGACCAGTACGGGGAAGTATAGTCATTTTTGTTGCTGTTGCTCTTCCCCAGCACCTCCGATCGGCACGGTTGACCACTTGCAGTGCGAAAGAAGTTCAACTTACATACACCACACCTTCGATTAGCACGGATGGCTACGTGCAGCACGAAATAAGTTCAACGCACGTACGTACGTACGTAAACCCGCGGTGACCGGCATGATGTGGGAAAGCCTTTATCCACCAGTGGTAAAAGGGGCAGTTTTTTTTTTGTTTTGCTGCAGGCGAGCTGGAGCGACGCGATCAACTCGGGTGTGCAGACCCTCCGTGGGGACTGTCGCGTCGCGGGAACGCGAGAGAGGGCAAAGACCTCGGGGGAAGACTTTTTCCGGCAGTGGATTGATCACGGCTGGTGATGCTGATGATGATGATGTGGAAACCGCTTGGGTTGTTTCATGTAGCCGACCCCAGTTTCTAAAAAAAAAAATAGCTCCACTGGGGACGAAGGCACGGATCTAAGACGGGAAGCTTCTTCACAGGGCATTTCTAGTAGTGTGGAATAATGCATCAAAGCTACTCGTGCAAACCCCCCCCCCCTCCTCCCCCAAGGCATCTGTGACTCAGTCGAACAACATTAGCAGAAAATAGCTCGGGTTCCTCCTGCACAATATCATGAGAACTGTTTGCCGTTTCGTGGGGAAATGCAGCAAGGCCGAATTAAAAAAAAAACTATTCCATCTGATAAACTTCCCCATTCACTTTGCGAGTGCGCACGCGCTGCCAATGCAGTGTCGGTTAGGGCTGAACGATTAATCGATTTCAAATCGCAATTGCAATTTGAAACAATGCGATTAGCAAATCGCAAAGGCTGCGATTTTTTTAGCGATTTGAAAAGTCTTATTACTTTCTTATTGGAATTGTTTTATTTTTTATTATTATAACTTTATTTTTTTAACTTAACAATTGTTCTATGTTTGATTGTTCTATTTCAATTAAAACATTTCAATAAATACACGTTGGAAGCAATTTATATATTTTAAGTTCTCATCCTTGCATTAGCAGTTCATATTTTGATGATATCGTGTGGTAACGCTCCATCACATGTTTTAAATCTATTACACAGTGAATATTGAACTGAAGCTTGACTTAAAAAAATGTAATCGCAGCTCCCTATCGCAATAGCTGTCAGAAAAATCACAATTAGATATTTTACCCAAATCGTTCAGCCCTAGTGCCGGTCACTTATTATTCCAACTCCGGGTGAAAAAGCAATGCGCGCCTGTCCGTCCGTAACAAGGGGCCGCAGACGTCTTGTTAAGGAAAGTCCGATATGAAAGAAACATTTAGCATTTTAAGTTGCGTTCCTGTAAGTGACTTACTCCGGAGAATACCGGCCACGTTGATCAAAGGGTTGCCCAAAATTTGAGAGACTGAACCAAATATGAAGCAAAAGTTCGGTCAAGAGTTCAGTTGCTAATGGAAGACTTAAGGCAAACGGAAATTCATCCGAATTGATCATCAAAGGGTTGTCGAAAACTTTGGGAGAGACAAACCACAGTTGGGAAGAAAAAAAATAACATTCGCAAACAAACGCGTTTCGCCCTGCCAAGCTACCCGCCAGCTTCCGTCCTGATAATTAAATACTTCCGAAGACAAATACATCCTGGAGCTTGCGCGTTACATAATCCATGCGTAAGCGCGATTTTTTTTTATAACTCCTGTCCTGCTTGAATTTCATCACCATCGTAGTAGCCGTTGGCCCAAATCCACGGCCAGGACTATCCACGCCCATCTGTTTAGTCAAAATTTATCTTCAAATTTGGCACCCGTGCATAACATTTTAAGTCCCCTTCCCTTATTTAATCGGGACAGGGCCCAATTAGGTGGCCTTATCTCGAGTAATCCAAACAATGTGTTTGAAAACTGTCTGCTGCCAAGTGGCTGTCTACTTGAAAGTTGTTATTTGCTCGGTCATCGCTTCGTTGCTGTGGCTGCCGGCAATGTCCAGGCTTGGCAACACTTTGGGCACCAACTGGCCGACAATATGTCAAGACAACGTGCAGCAGTTTGTGACACGAATAGGAAAAGAATCAACACTCTACTCGGATCCGAACCCAAATACTTCCACAAAGCGGCGTGGGCTTTTTTTGCCGGCGATCGAACAAAAAGACGGTGGTCGCCACATCGCGCGGAGCTTTCAAGACGCGCTTAGGCGGCCGTCTGGAACGCTCTTCCCTTCCGATGTTAGGAAGCCACTGGAAGCTGTGCACTTCTAAATGGTCATCTAGATTTACAAACTCATTTATTTCAAACCGCTTGCCGTTGTGTTTAGTTTGTTTTCCTTCCCGCGACACACCCGATTGGCGCGGTTGGCTACATACGGTGCGAAGGAAGTTCAACATACGTACATACTGCCAGAGCACTGGCTCCAAAAATAATCATCAGCCATGGTCAATCCACTGCTGGATGAAAGCCTCCTTCCCTCCAACCTCCCCCCACCCCCAATCGCCCATCTCTCGCAATTCTACAATGTAACAATCCAACCGTGGCTCCGGTCAACAACCACATTTTTTACAGATGCGCAGTAGGGGCGGGTCAGAAAGTTACAATAATCATCAAGATAATAACGATGACGTTGGGGTTTTTTTTTTTAAGCAGGGTTCTGCTCTGGGTTGTTTGACCAATTCGATGAGCACGCATCTCTGGCTTCGTGTGCGAGGAAACTTGAGGAACCCTTGGGACAACTCGCACACACACACAGAAGCCAGGAACGGATAGATTCCAGAATCCATTGCTGTACTGCCCTCTCTCGATCACCTCGCAGCACAAACATTCAACATCTGAGTTTCCCAAAGTTATTCCACCAGACTATACACCAGGCAGTTCTGCGTGCGTTGGTGAAGGCGGGGAGCATAGACTCGGTGGGGGGGGGGGCATATAGGTAGAGTACAACAATGGATTTTTTTCGGCACTGCCCACTGCTGCCCACTACCACTTCGCCGTTCAGAAGCCTATGACGGCCTATTTGTGCAAACGTGGTCTGCCCATCAAAGTGTTAACCATGCGCAGAGCTGATCAGATTCCGCGATCTGTCGAGATCAGGCACGTTGTTTGGTCGTAAGATGTCTACGATAGGGCCTGAACGCCAAATATGAATGGCACAATACTCTAAAGCAGCACTCCGCTGATGGACGTACCAATGTGTCGCTCTATTAGTCTGCAGCCATTAGCAACAACACAATCGGCACAATGCTCCGCTTAAACAAGACTTCTTAAAAGGAAACCCCTGCCATCAATTAATCTCCCGCTCACTGGAAGGTCTCTCTCCTCCTCTGCTGCTGCTGCTCCTAGAGTCCTCAACTCACCGCGTCCCTTGCTTGCTCTCAGTGCTGTTGACTTTCCCACCTCGTTCAAGTCCATGCCAATAATTGACAGCCTCCCAATGAATGTCACGGCCTTTCCAATCCAGTGTCTTCCCTGGCGTTCTTACTGCAACATCGTCGACACTTTTCCCTCATTTCCATAGCCCCCCCCCATCCATTCGCCTGTTTTCTATGCGCTGTAAGTGTGAACTTCTTTCGCACCGTACGTAGCCAACCGTGCTAATCGGAGGGGAACAAACTGAACACCCAAACGTGTGTGGTATGGGGGGTACCACTGCTGTTACAACATCTGCATGTGTTTTGTGGGGAACTGAAACCCCTCAAGTGTTGCACGTGTGGATAATTGTGATTAATAACGCACTTAAAACATTGAACAAAATGCACAGAACCTTAAAAACTCTTTAAAAATGCACCGTAGGATGTTTACGATTGCCATGGTGATGACTCTCATGATGATGATGATGATAAATTCGGAAGACAGTGGTGAAAGCCATGATTATGATAACGTTAAGAGACGAGGATGATCATGGTGGATAGTCGTGGTGCCGACTAGTACAGTATAAGCGATAACGCAACTAATATAGTTGTAGTGGTGATGATGGAGAAGACAGTGAAGATGGTTATGGTGACACTGATAACGATGATATTATGATGGGCCTTATCCAGGAATCCTCGCTGGATCTATCGACTCAGAGGGATCCTGCGTTGTGGATTATTTAACCAATGCCATTAAAACGTGGTGGTGGTGATGATGGCAGTGAATATGATTAGGAATGATGGTTACTTGACACTTAAAAGATAATTATGGTCAATGAAACCGATGTCCACCAATGATGACCAGTTATGATGACGCAGCCGACGATGATAGTGGTGGTGATACCATCATCCGCTGCTGCTGCTGCGGATGATGGTATTCACGAATCACAATGAACGTGTTGAACGAAGCAGACGATGATCAAGCTGGTGACGAGTGGGGGCGATTGCTGCTGCTGCTGCTGCCGCCACCGATTTAAGATTCTGCTGCTCATGAGTCACCGACTCTAAGAGGCAAAGAGGAGCCCCCCACCCCACCCCCGCTGGTGACTATGGAAATCATAACGACCACGACATCGTGCACGTGTAGAACGACACACCTCATGATGTTAAAGCTGACAGCAAGTGAAACCTGATGACAAAGATGATGATGATTACAATGATCACAGTGGCACTGCTGTTGCTGCTCGCGACGATGATTCAATGATGCCGCTGATGATGAAGAGCATCACGCGAAAATAAGTCAGCGACCCCGTGATGCCAACGACGACTGTGATTTTAAGTGACGCTTGCCGATTAAAAGACTCCCGGCTACCGATGATGCCGCTGCTGGTTATAATGAATGGATACTCACTCGAAGGCGAAGAAGAGGCCGCTGGTGATGGTGATGAGTGCCAGAGTGAGGTAGAAAACACCAGACTGCCTGGCCATCATGATGCGCCCATTGCAGCAAAATCTGTTCCTGCCTGGGAACACCTCCCATTTGCGGCGAGGAAGCTTCACCTTCGCCGACTCCATCGCGCCGGGCTGCTCTCCGTTGATGGCGACGAACGCTCACGACGGCGTCTGCGTTATTTTGTTAAATCGCCTCAAAGCGCAAAGAAAATTTGTGGTTTAAAAAAAAAAATAGGACCGCCCTTGCGGCCTAGCTGCGTTCGGGCCCCTGCGGCCTTGCCTGAATCAGGGCGCCGGGCGTGGTGCCCCTCCGCCGGCGGAGTGCCGCACTGCGGTCGGTCCAACTTACGTCTTCCCTTCCCTGGCTGCTCCCCCGCCGCAACCGCCACCGCCGCCGCCACGTCCCTGTATCTCGTTGATGTTTGTTAACGCAATGGCGCTAAATCTGTAGGCCTGTCCGCGAGCTCCATCGCTGCTTTCATCCGACGTGGCCACATCGCTACGACAACTGCCTCGAACACGCCTCAGGGCGCCTGGGCCGCCTCCCCCTCCTGCGCCTTTGACGTCCGCCGACGTTGCGCCGACGTCACGACGCAACTATAATTTATGTTAATGAGAATCGGTCCGTGGCGTAATCAAAATGTTAATTTATAGCGTGACGTCATCAGGCTAACCATAACTTATGTTAATGTTGAATTGTATTGCGGGCAGCGCGCAATGTTATGATGTCATGACGTCGGCACGTCTCGTTTAAATAATTATGACGTCAACCGAATATGTAAAGTATCAGTCGAAATAAATTAAATAAAAATTTATCCGTCGAAACGTCGTGAAAATTTTATTTTTTATATTTGTATTATTTTATTGTTTCCCTTCTACGTGACTTTACCGACAGAACCAAGAATATGAATCCCTGCAGTCACGAAAGCTTTAAATCAAAAGTATCTGATAATTATACGTTAAGATATGCAAGACGTCATCACAAATTTATTAACATTCATAGCAACAATATTCATGTGTGTAAAGCGTCTGATATAATACGTTGGATAAGGTTAATGCTAATTAATCGTGACGCAGCATTCTTTACATCGAGACACCAAAGCTGAACTATCCGATCATTTCGAGTAATCGATTGCTCTACCGATAATCGATCCGATTACTCGACAATATATTGAAATGAAAAATAGATATTTAATTATTTTATTGTTTCCCTTCAACGTGACTTTACCGAAAGAGCTAAGAATATGAAAATAGAACTCCTCATCCGCGACTCCTGTAATCCGCGACTCCTGTAATCCGCGACTCCTGTAATCCGAGACTCCTGTAATCCGCGCCTCATGTAATCCGCGACACCTGTTATCCGCGACTCCTGTAATCCATGACTCCTATGATCCGCTACTCCGGTTATCCGTGGCTACTGTAATCAGTTATTCCTGTAATCTGCGACTCCTGTAATCCGCGGCTCCTGTTATCCACGACTCATGTAATCTGCAACTCTTGTAATCCGCGACTCCTGTAATCCGCGGCTCCTGTTATCCACGACTCATGTAATCCGCAACTCTTGTAATCCGCGACTCCTGTAATCCGCGACTCCTGTAATCCGTGACTCCTGTAATCCGCGACTCCTGTAATCCGCGGCTCCTGTAATCCACGGCTCCTGTAATCCGCGACTCATGTAATCCGCGACTCCTGTAATCCGCGACTCCTGTAATCCGCGGATCCTGTAATCTGCGACTCCTGTAATCCGCGGCTCCTGTAATCCGCTACTCCGGTTATCCGCGGCTCCTGTAATCCACGACTCCTGTGATCCGCTACTCCTGTAAACAGTTACTCCTGTAATCCGCGACTCCTGTAATCCGCGATTCCTATGATCCGCTACTCCTGTTATCCGTGACTCCTGTAATCCGCACCTCATGTAATCCGCGCCTCATGTAATACGCTGCTCCTGTTATCCGCGGCACCTGTAATCCACGGCTCCTATGATCCGCTACTCCGGGTATCCGCGGCTCCTGTAATCCGCGACTCCTGTAATCTGTTATTTCTGTTATCCACGACTCCTTTATTCCGCGCCTCCTGTAATCCGCGACTCCTGTAATCCGCGATCCCTGTAATCCGTTACTCCTGTTATCCGCGACTCCTGTATTCCGTAACTACTGTGATCCGCTACTCCTGTTATCCGCGACTCCTGTAATCCGCGACTCCTGTATTCCGCGACTCCTGTAATCCGCTATTCCTGTTAACCGCTACTCCTGTAATACGCGACTCCTGTAATCCGCTACTCCTGTTATCCGCGACTCCTGTAATCCGCGACTCCTGTATTCCGCGGCTCCTGTAATCCGCTACTCCTGTAATCCGCGAATCCTGTAATCCGCTACTCTTGTAATCCGCGACTCCTGTAATCCGCTACTCCTGTTATCCGCGGCAGCTTCGAGGGTCCCGGGTGTGGCTCGACCCCGGGGAGGGGTTCCCGCCTTCGAGTGGTGAGATGTGGGAGAGGCCCCGAATATATAAAGAGGCCCAAGAAAATAAACCAGGGAAAATGTTCGACTTTAAATTAAACAAAACGTAAAACATTTGTCAACGACACTCTCTGTGGCCTTAATAGGACAAATATACAATAGGCGACGTTTCGGGCAATGGCCCTGCCTCACAGTAGTCGAATAAAATGTATAGACTTAATATTCTGCATAATTTACCCACGAAAGCCTCTGTGTAGTGACTGTTTTCCAGGAGTGGACGATGTTGCAAACAATAAAATTTTAATCAAAACGTATCCGTTACACAGATGCACCAAAATACACACACACGCAAGGACAAAGATCCCCCGTGTAGCCTTCATCAGACTGTTGGGGCAAGTGCTGTTAGCGAGTAGCACCTATGAAGGCCGACACTGTGGTACACGAGGGGGTGGGGTGTCCAGCACCACGCTCGGCCGCCTTTGTCTCCCCAGTTGCGATGTTTACACACCACAGCAGGTACTCTTTTGTGGCTGAGTCGACCTAGGGGAGGCCCAGGACCGGTTCGGATAATCGTCACCGTTGTGTTGGTCGTGAGCGGGAATCGAACCTGGGCCGTTGGGTTCATAGTGCAGTGCGCTAACCACTGCGCCACCGCTCCCCATAAGAACAGAATACATGGACCTCACATATTAAACACCATTAGCTGCCGAAGTAAAGGCACAGGACACGAGCAACTTGAATGATGAAGCGTACCTTTTAAATCCAGATACACACACGCACATACACACACACGTACGTACATACACACGCACGCATGAGTAAGAGAAATTGGCATACACATGCATACGCACCAGCGATTAATACAGTTGGCCACGTACGGTACGAAAGAAGTTCAACATATGTACTGTATATACATAGACTCACACAGAGACCCGTAGACTCACACATATAGCATACACCACACACACACCACACACACCACACACACCACACACACCAAACATACGCACACCACATACACACCACACACACCACACACACCACACACACCAAACATACACACTCATACACCACACACACACCACACATACACACCAAACACACACCACCACACACACCACATACACACACCACACAAACCACACACCATACCCCACACACACCCCACACACACACCACACACCAAATACACCACACACACACCACACACACACCACACACACACACTACACACACACACCACACACCATATACACCACACAAACCACACACACCACACACACCACACACACACCACACATACACACCAAACACACACCACCACACACACCACATACATACACACCACACACACACCACACACCATACACACCACACACACCACACACACCACACACCATATACACCACACACACACCACACATACACACCAAACACACACCACCACACACACCACATACATACACACCACACACACACCACACACCATACACACCACACACACAACACACACCATACACACCACACACATACCACACACACACCACACACCATACACACCACACACACCACACACCATACACACCACACACACACCACACACACCACACACCATATACACCACACTCACACACCACACACACACCACACACACCACACACCATATACACCACACACACACCATACACACACACCACACACACCAAACATACACACACCACACACACCAAACACACACACACCACACACATACACCCACACACACACCACACACACCACACACACACACCACATACACACCACACACCACATACACACACCACACACCACACACACACACCACACGCACCACACACACACCACACACACACCACACCACATACACACACACCACACACATACACCACACACACACACACCACACACACCACACACCACACATCACACACCACACACACACACACACCACAGACACCACACCACACACACCACACACCGCACACACACACCACACACACACACCACACAAACACCACACACACACACCACACAAACACACCACACACACCACACACACACTACACACACACCACACACACACCACACACCACACACACACATACACACACCACACACACCACACACACACACCACACACACACCCCACACCACACACCACACAAACACCACACACACACACCACACACACACACCACACACACTACACACACACAACACACCACACACACCGCACACCACACACGCACACCGCACACACACCACATACACACACCACACACACCATATACACCACACACCACACACACCAAACATACACACACCACACACACACACCATACACACACACACCACACCCCACATACACACACCCCACACACACACACCACACACACACACCACACACACCACACACACACCACACCACACAAAAACCACACACACACACCACACACACCACATACACACCACACACACACACCACACACACACACCGCACACACCGCTATCCCCCATTCAGCCTGCAGAGAATATCCGCGGCTCATGCAGAGAGGCTTAATGCACTTCCATCCATTATTGAGCTCTTGAAAGAGCTCTCCTCAAATGCATACAGCGGAAGACGAAGAAAACCCCCAGCGCAGACATTAGTTTTAAAAATGCATGAGCTAACGTTGAGGAATTGGTCACAAATGAGGGGGCTTTTATTATATATATAAAATGAGCGGCACGAGGCGGTCATTTCGTATCCATCGCGGCCGATTGCAGTGACGGCCGTGGTGGTGAATGCGACTGGAATGCTGTCCGCTCTGCCGTGGTCCAGGACAAATCTACTCGTGACGTCAACTCGTGACGTCTACTCGTGACGTCTACTCGTGACGTCCACTCGTGACGTCTACTCGTGACGTCCACTCGTGACGTCTACGCGTGATATCTGCCCACGTATTAAACTGACAGTACACATACGCAGTACACACAGTACACACACTGTTTCTGCGTGTGTTATTCTATATTTGTACCTGATGTGGTGCTGGCCACCCACCCCCTCGTGTGCCACAGTGCCGGCCTTCAAAACCGCGTTTAAAATATCTCATTATTAATAAGCTTGTGCCGGAGGCCCCGGGGGAGAGGCTGCCACTCCTCTGTCGGGAGCTGGACTGATATCGCCTGGATCTCTGTGGCATTCAGGAGGTCTGGTGAAGCGGCTCTGGCTCCTGCCACCAAGAGGGGTGGACAGTTCTCTACTCGGGGCAGGAGACTGACAAACAAGAGAAAGTGGCTCTTCTTCTGAATAAAAGAATGAAGGGTGTGTGGGAGCATGGCGGTGAGGTGTGGGAAGCGGTAAGCACCAGACTACTTTAGGCTCGCCTTCCCATCAACCGGAGGCGAGGAGTGGTGGTCGTGGTTACTTATGCCCCCACCGAAGACGAACATCCGTGGAGGGATACAGGCAAGGTCGATGAGTCAGATGGCTTCTATGACCTCCTGTCACAGGTGCTAGCTAAAGTGGCCCCTCGGGATGGAGTCATCTTGTTGGGCGACTTCAATGCCCGAGTTGGTCATGATGCTGGCACCTGGTCTGGAGTGATTGGAAGGCATGGGCCGGATAAGCTCAATAACAACGGAAGGTGGCTGCTAGATTTTTGTGCAGCTCTTCCAGCATCGGCGCATCCACAAAACATCATGGATGCATGTCGGGTCCAAGCAAGAACATCTGCTGGACTAGGTAGTGACAGAACAGCGGATGCGGGCCCATGCCCTTGACACCATGACCTACCGTGTAGCTGATGGTCAGTGGGCAGATCCCACTGACCATCGACTAGTCATCTGTAAGATGCGCCTGCCATCCTTCCACTCCGGTGGTGGGTGTACAGTGTACACCCAGGACCCCATTCAAACCCAAGGTGGCCTGGTCTCAGCTAGCTAGATGGAAGTTGCAAGCGATCATTTAATCATCGATTGCGGCTGAGATTGGTATCATCCTCCACTCCTCCAGGGCAGTGTGCTCATGACTGGCTCCAGTTTGACAGCAGAGGTCTCATTCCAAATCAGTCGAGCGGCATTATCTTTTCATCGGTTGCGTAACGCTGTGTGGAAGCTACCTGGTCTGTCGCTCCGCACTAAGCTTCAGGTCTTCTCGGCCACGGTCATTCCCTCCCTTCTCAACGCTTTCGAAACGTGGACCCCACCAATGGAACATCTTTGCCGGTTAGAAACATTTACGCTGCCCTGCCTACGATCCGTTATGGGTTTAACCAGGCTGCATTGTGTGAGGAGCTCACAAATCCTTGAAAGATCTGGACAAAGTCCCATCGGTGAGCTCCTCTGGCAGGCAAGGCTGCGTTGGCTGGGTCATGTAGCCCGCATGCCCAGCCACCGCATGCCTAAACAGCTTGTGTTCGGCCGGATAGAGGGGGCTAAACGCGCGCGGCATGGGCTAGAGAAGAGATGGAGTGATGTGGTACAGGAGGACGTGGAGCTGAGTGGACTTGCCGATGGCTGGTACCAGCGGTGTCAAGATCGACCTCTGTGGAGGAGGCTCGTGAAGGACGCTAATGGGCAGTTGGAGGCAGTCGCCCTCCAACAACAACGGAGGGCGGAGGAGCGACGCTCACAACAACGAGTGGAGCGCCGGATGGCTAAAGCACAGCAGGTTGGCACAGTAGGGGGCACAGGTGGTGCATCAGCCAGTCATCTCAGTCATCTTAGTCAGTCGACCCGTGGCACTTAGATCTGCTCCGTGACCTCCTGCCAGCGGGCGTTCGACACTCAACGTGGCCTCAAAGTGCACATAGCCTGGCACAAGCCTCGTAGTGACGTCACTGCCACTTAGTGGCGAATGGGGGTTGTTGTTGTGGGGAGCGGTGGTGTTGCGGTTAGCGCTACGCTGCGCTACGAACCCGGCGACCCGAGTTCAATTCCTGCTCATGGCCACCAACACCCAGTGACGATTATTTGAACCGGTCCTGGGCCTCCCCATAGGTCGACTCAGCCTCTAGTGAACAACGTCACTAGGGAAACACATAGAGACACGTCGAGATACACACACACATAGAGACACGTAGAGATACACACACACATAGAGACACGTAGAGATACACACACACATAGAGACAACATAATTCGTGCACTGTGTACGCCAGCTGTCTCACACCTAGTGATGCACACAAAGATACAAAGACAAAAACCCCCCGTATAGCCTTAACAATCTGTCTGTGGCAAGTGCTGTTTGCGAGCACCGATGACAGCCGGCACGCTACACGAGGGGGTGGGTGGCCAGCACCACGCCTGACCACCAGGTACTCATTTGAGGCTGAGTCGACCTAGGGGAGGCACAGACCCGGTCCAGATAATCGTCACCTGGTGTTGGTGGCCGTGAGCGGGAATCTAACTCGGCACGCCGGGTTTCGTAGCGCAGCGTAGCGCTACCCGTGACGTAAACCTGGACGCCATCCTACAGAGCGGTACAGTTAACAGAGAGGCCTCCTCCCCCACGCCGTGCGAGTCCACGCGCGGCATCGGCGCCGACTACGGCCGAGGCCTCAGCGCGCGCTCCGAGGACGACGGCAACCGGGCGGCTTTCTGCCGCGCATCGAGGTAACGGTGGCGCTCAAGGGAGACGGCCCACGCCTCGAGTGCTTCGCTCTTGGGAACAGACACCGGAATCCTTGCGGCTGGAGGAGGAGCAGGAGGAGCGACCAGGGCGGACGTGGGTCGTCTTTGCCGAAAACCGTAAAGCCTCTTCACGCCAAAGATGCTGATTATCGCGGCGACACGAGGTTTCTAAAGGTTCGTGTCGAGGGGATTCCCTACCAGGCCGCCCGGCTGTGCTGTTCCCCGCAGGTGTCGCGGGAAGTGAAAGCGAATCGAACGTACGCGAGACGACTCGGCGACTGCGGCAGCGAGAGGCGTCAGGGCGCGACTTGCTCCACGTGGCAACCGACATCACGAGCTCCCCGTTCGGCTTCCCCCCCCTCGGCCCTCGTCATTTACGCCGCGCTGGTTGCGGCGGCGGTTCTGGCCTGCGGCCGGCCGCGGCTCCCACGGCTCCCGTCACGTGGCGGGTGGTCGCAGCGCCATCGTCGACAAGCCGGAGCGGCGCCTGGGAGCCGTGGACGCCCTCCACATTTACAAGACACCGGGCGTCTGGGTAGAAGCTGGCGCTAGCTCCACACCCGGATAATGCCACCGCTTACACTCCACCGCCGACTTCCACTCGATCAACAACCACCTTCGTTTGGACTGCATCGACATTCACCGAGAAACTGGACTAATTCGCCGTCCGCTTCGCAGAGGCTCTGGTCGTACGTTCAATTACAACTACTCAACCCCAAACTCCATTCCATCCATCTGGTCCTGTTTGTGCACCACTACTTCCTCAATACGTCGTCACAACATACGACACGTGCACCTAACCAATCTCCGCCCCAACCCTCGGTCCTCTCAATTCAACCACGAAGCAAAGTCACCTGAAACTGGCTTTGCTCAACACCCGCTCACTAAACAATGAAAACCTCATTTTAAATGAATTCATTACTGACAATAACCTGGATTTTCTCTGTATCACTGAAACTTGGCACAAACCTATGGACTATTTCGCACTCAACCAGACTACACCTACAGGATATACATACATGGACAAACTCCGATCTGAGGGGCGGGGAGGTGATGTCGCTGCAGTGTACAGAAAGAACATTAAAACATCCACCATCTCCATCCCTGCTGTTCAGTCCTTTGAACATATCCCTTTCAAACTCTCTGGTCTCACTCCTCTGGTCACTGCCATAATCTACCGACCCCCAAAACCAGATCCTTCCTTTCTCTCTGACTTTTCTGACTTTTTAACTCAGTTATCTGCCATCTCACCTTCTGTTCTGCTCCTGGGAGATTTCAACATCCACATTGACACTGACTGTAAATTTGCTACTGAATTCCTGGAACTGCTACACTGCTTCAATTTCACCCAACATGTCAACTTTCCAACCCACAGCCGTGGTCACATTTTGGATCTGGTCTGCTCTACTGGTCTCACCATACCGCTTCTCGAGCCCCACAACCTCAACATTTCTGACCACCTGTCAATCACCATGAACATTGATCTCCCCATTTCTACAACCAAGGACAAAAGGATAATTTCTTTCAGAAATCTTAAATCCATCTCTAGGCCTGCCCTTTCAGCCTCTCTTGCCAGCAAAATATCCTACTCCCCCCCCCCCCACCCCTGACTGACAACCCTTCCGACCTCACCAACTACTACAATGAAACACTTTCCACCAGTCTCGATCATCTGGCTCCCATCAAAACTAAAACTGTCTCATTCACTCACTCTGCTCCCTGATACACTCCTATTCTGCACAAAATGAAATCCCGTAAGCGTCAGCTTGAAAGGCTCCATAAGAAAACTGGTTAAGCTGTTCATCTACAAGCTTACACAGATTACCTTCAGCAGTATAAGGAAGCTCTTAACACTACCCTGATCCACGTACTACTCACACCTCATACATTCTGGTTCTACCAACCTGAAGGCTCTTTTCTACACAGTAAATAAACTTCTCAAACCCAGTGACAATATCGTCAACTCATTCACAACTGATAAATGCAACACCCTTCTATCATTCTTTCAGACCAAAATTGACACCATTTACACCAACCTGTCCTCTTCTTCTGCTACCACTGTCTGCTCTGTCATTCCATCATTTGTTCCCCCCCCACCACAACTCTCAGCCACTGTCTCAGTTCTCCCCACTGTCGCCGGGGGAGCTGTCTAAAATCTTGACAGGGATGAAAACATCAACATGTGTCCTGGACCCCATCCCATCCCACCTCATCAAAGACTGTTTACCAGCTATCTCCACACTCATCACAAAAGTCATTAACTCCTCTCTCAGCTCTGGCTCAATCCCACGTTCACTCAAACTGGCTGCTGTCACCCCCATTCTCAGAAAACCTGGACTTGACCCCAACATTATGTCAAACTTTCGGCCCATTTCCAATCTCCCCTTTCTGTCTAAGATACTGGAACGCACTGTCGCCAAACAACTCAAAACCCACCTCTCCTCAAATGACCTGTTCGAACCATTTCAATCCGGTTTCCGTTCACAACACAGCACTGAAACAGCCCTCCTCACAGTTACCAACGACATCCTCCTCTCCGCAGACTTTGGTCACCTCAGCATCCTCATTCTCCTGGACCTCACTTCAGCTTTTTACACTATCAACCACACCATTCTTCTCTCTCGCCTCAAATCTACCCTCAACATCACTGGCACCGCCCTCTCCTGGCTCCATTCTTATCTCACCGACAGACGACAGTTCATCCACATCAACAACTGCACCTCCTCCACCGCTCCTTTGTCCCAAGGTGTCCCCCAGGGCTCAGTGCTTGGTCCTTTGCTCTTCATACTATACCTGCTTCCCCTTGGCAACGTCATTCGCCACCATGGTCTTAACTTTCACTGCTATGCCGATGATGTCCAGCTCTACATCTCCACCAAATCCATCACCTCCGCCACCCACTCCACTCTCTCTCTAACTGCCTCGCTGACATTAAATCGTTGATGCACACCAATTTCCTTAAACTTAACTGCGACAAAACAGATATGATCATCATCGGTCCCAAATCTATCACTAAATCCATTCGCAGTTTCTCCGTCACTGTCGACACCTTCACCCTGTCTCCATCCCTTCAAAGTCGTAACCTTGGAGTAATTTTTGACAATAACCTCTCCTTTGAACACCACGTAAAACAAATCACCAGAACTGCCTTTTTTCACCTCAAAAACATCTCCAGACTTCGCCCATCAATCTCTTTCTCCGCTGCAGAAACCCTCATCCACACCTTTCATCGCCTCCAGAATCGATTACTGCAACAGCATCCTATACGGCACCTCAACCAAAACATTAAAATAAACTGCAGTACATCCAGAACTCTGCTGCTACGTCTGCTCACTCACACCCGCACCGGTGACCACATTACCCGTCCTCCAAAACTTGCATTGGCTCCTGGTCCCACAACGAATTCAATTCAAAATCCTCCTCCTCCTCACACATAAAGCCCTTCGTAACCGGGCCCCTTCCTACCTCACTGACCTGCTCCACCGCCACAACCCATCCCGTAGCCTTCGCTCATCTGACGCCAACCTCCTGACTCCACCTCTCAGGACCAAGCGTCGAACCTGGGGCGACAGAGCCTTCTCTATAGCTGCACCCTCACTTTGGAACTCTCTCCCAAAACAAATCCGTGACTGCACCGACCTTCCAGCGTTCAAAATCATTGACTAAAACTCACCCTTTTAAAATTGCTTTTAATGTTTAGCTAAGTTTGATGTGTTTTTAGTGTTTTTACCATTTGATGCTGTTTTTGCTGCTTTTATGATTTTATGTAAAGTGTCTTTGAGTATTCAGAAAAGCGCTCACAAATAAAATATATTATTATGTTCTGACAAATCCTGGAGGTCTCTTTGACAGAAAATATGTTTTGTATCATTATTATAACATACGCTTTATTATTATTATTATTCCACACGTGAAAAGTTGAAGAAAATTCAAACAACGGCAAAAATCTGACTTTCTTTTCATCTCACTTTTCTTTTTAGTCTCCCGCCCATGTGAACGGCATGTCGTCACGTGACACTCGTGACAAAGTGACGCTCGCATAAATATACAACGCTTTAAAAATACACAATTTCAACATCAATCTTAAGTCGATCATGGGCGCTTTTCCCATGCTTTGACCCTAAAGTTATGCGCTCGGTAGCCAAATTGAGAGCAGTTTTTTTTTCCTTTTTCAAATCTGAGTTTCGTAATATACAAAAAAAAGATTGTTGGTTTAGTTGTCTGAAAGAGTCATGTAAGGCAGGGATGAGAGGGAATGCTCTTTCGTAAACGCTCCTCCGTCAACGCCACGAGCTCCCAACGGGAATGGGACTCATTGGGACTCAGTGGGACACATTCACAGCAGTAGCAAGCGGCAATGGATAGTCATTGACTACTATATTTACCCAAGAATGTCTGTGTGTAACGCTCGTGACGTCACTCCACGTCGACCAGTCCCCCTCATTAATAATCACAGACAGGTTACATCCTCCAGATAGACGCCCCCCCCCCCCACCCTCATTAATAATCATTAGCAAGTGACGTCACTCCGCATGGACACCCCGTCTCCATACCGACTATAATCACCCAGGAATGTCTGTCCTTAACGCTCGTGACGTCACTCCACATCGACATGGACCCCCCCCCGCCCTCATTAATAATCATGAGCAGGTGACGTCACTCCACATGGAGCACCCCCCCCCCCACCACTTCGCACGTGAAGGGATCACAAGTGACGTCATCACACCTACACCTCTATTTAAGGAACGAAACAGGAGGAGGGCTTCTCCACGAATCTGGCCGATGTCGCCTGATGCTGCCGGTTGTAATTACTGGCGAAACGTTGTACTCGGATTGTAAATGTTGTTGTGGCTTGGCACGTTGTGTTTTCCGTGACAAACCTCTTACTAGTTGGCTGTGTCGGGTGGTGGTGGGTTTAACGACGACACATTTATACATTTTACGCGATCTAACCCATAAAAATTGTATTGCAGTAGCAGCAGCAACGCACAATCCCAGTCTGTCGAAGGAGTCACGGGACAAGGCTGCTGTCCCGACGATTAGCCAGAGGCCACGACACACGGCGGTCTGTCAGTCGACTGTCTCGAGGCAGCGTTCGACCCCCGCGGACCCACTGGCGACCCCTGATGGCCTTTAGTGTTGCCCCTGGTGGCCTTTAGTGCGACCCCTGATGGCCTTTAGTGTGGCCCCTGGTAGCCTCTAGTGTTGCCCCTGGTGGGCTTTAGTGTGGCCCCTGATGGCCTTTAGTGTTGCCCCTGGTGGCCTTTAGTGTTGCCCCTGGTGGCCTTTAGTGCGGCCACTGATGGCCTTTAGTGTTGCCCCTGGTGGCCTTTAGTGCGGCCACTGATGGCTTTCAGTGCGACCCCTGGTGGCCTTTAGTGTGGCCCCTGATGGCCTTTAGTGTTGCCCCTGGTGGCCTTTAGTGTGGCCCATGATGGCCTTTAGTGTTGGCCCTGGTGGCCTTTAGTGTTGCCCCTGGTGGCCTTTAGTATGGCCCCTGGTGGCCTTTAGTGCGGCCACTGATGGCCTTTAGTGCGGCCCCTGATGGTCTTTAGTGTTGCCCCTGGTGACCTTTAGTGTTGCCCCTGGTGACCTTTAGTGTTGCCCCTGGTGGCCTTTAGTGCGGCCCCTGGTGGCCTTTAGTACGGCCCCTGGTGGCCTTTAGTGCGGCCCCTGATGGCCTTTAGTGTGGCCCCTGGTGGCAACACTCGGGGGCCCATCAGAGGGCCAGTCTTCTCAGACTCTCATTGCCTCGAGGGCCCATCAGAGGAAGTTTTTGAATATTTAAATTGTTATACTTCTTCAAGAGTAGAGCTGAAACATTGAGATCTTTTTCTTCGATGACAGTCACGAAAGATTCATTGTTGTTGATTTTTTTTTATTCGAACCGATCTACAGCAAGTTTCACATTGCTTCCGGGTAACATTCCATGTCCCTGGCCTCTCTACGTGCCAAGGAAAAGGGCCATTGCCTGAATCGTCGAATATATTTCTTATAAGGCCACAGCGTTGTTGACGAATGTGTTGAGCGCTTTCGTTGTTATTAGTGGCTGTGCATCACTGTCGGTGCAGTAGAGGGGCTCCTCTACTTACGAACGAGTTAGGTTCAAGAGGTCTGTTCGTAAGTCGATTTGTTCGTAAGTCCAACTTGACTCCTGTCGATTCTAAACACGTTGGACGCTAAACACGTGGAATGGCTTTACAAGTTGCATGATCTCATGCAGATGCCACTAGTTCGTCATGTTCTGTAGATGTAGATTACACTGGTTCTTCACGTTCTGCAGATGTAGATGCCACTGGTTCTTCACGTTCTACAGATGTAGATGCCACTGGTTCGTCATCTTCCACAGATGTTGATGCCACTGGTTCTCCGTGTTCTGCAGATGTAGATGCCACTGGTTCTTCACGTCCTGCCGATGTAGATGCCACTGGTCCTTCAAGTTCTGTGGATGTAGATGCCACTGGTTCTCCGTGTTCTGCAGATGTAGATGCCACTGGTTCTTCACGTTCTGCAGATGCAGATGCCACTGGTTATTCACGTTCTGCAGATGTAGATGCCACTGGTTCTTCACGTTCTGCAGATGCAGATGCCACTGGTTATTCACGTTCTGCAGATGTAGATGCCACTGGTTCTTCACGTTCTGCAGATGTAGATGCCACTGGTTCTTCACGTTCTGTAGATGCAGATGCCACTAGTTCTTCAAGTTCTGCAGATGTAGATGCCACTGGTTCTCTGTGTTCTGCAGATGTAGATGCTACTGGTTCTTCACGTTCTGCAGATGTAGATGCCACTGGTTCTTCACGTTCTGCAGATGTAGATGCCACTGATTCTTCACGTTCTGCAGATATAGATGCCACTGGTACTTCACGTTCTGCAGATGTAGATGCCACTGGTTCTTCACGTTCTGCAGATGCAGATGCCACTGGTTCTTCACGTTCTGCAGATGTAGATGCCACTGGTTCTCCGTGTTCTGCAGATGTAGATGCCACTGGTTCTTCACGTTCTGCAGATGCAGATGCCACTGGTTATTCACGTTCTGCAGATGTAGATGCCACTGGTTCTTCACGTTCTGCAGATGCAGATGCCACTGATTCTTCACGTTCTGCAGATATAGATGCCACTGGTTCTTCACGTTCTGCAGATGTAGATGCCACTGGTTCTTCACGTTCTGCAGATGCAGATGCCGCTGGTTCTTCACGTTCTGCAGATGTAGATGCCACTGGTTCGTCACGTTCTGCAGATGTAGATGCCACTTGTTTACGTTCTGTAGATGCAGATGCCACTGGTTCTTCACGTTCTGCAGATGTAGATGCCACTGGTTCTTCACGTTCTGCAGATGTAGATGCCACTGGTTCTTTACGTTCTGTAGATGCAGATGCCACTGGTTCTTCACGTTCTGCAGATGTAGATGCCACTGGTTCTTCACGTTCTGCAGATGTAGATGCCGCTGGTTCTTCACGTTCTGCAGATGCAGATGCTACTGGTTCTTCACCTTCTGCAGATGTAGATGCCACTGGTTCTTCACGTTCTGTAGATGTAGATGCCACTGGTTCTTCACGTTCTGCAGATGTAGATGCCGCTGGTTCTTCACGTTCTGCAGATGTAGATGCCACTGGTTCTTTACGTTCTGTAGATGCAGATGCCACTGGTTCTTCACGTTCTGCAGATGTAGATGCCACTGGTTCTTCACGTTCTGCAGATGTAGATGCCGCTGGTTCTTCACGTTCTGCAGATGCAGATGCTACTGGTTCTTCACCTTCTGCAGATGTAGATGCCACTGGTTCTTCACGTTCTGTAGATGTAGATGCCACTGGTTCTTCACGTTCTGCAGATGTAGATGCCGCTGGTTCTTCACGTTCTGTAGCTGTAGATGCCACCACCGCCATCTACTGCGTGGCGGTTGAACTTACGACTCTCGGTCCGAACAGGCAGCTGGACATACGGACAGGGTTTGTTCCTATCTCTGAAAGTTCGTGAGTCGAATGTTCGTAAGTAGAGGAGTCCCTGTATCACGAAACCACGTGTTCTTTGCGGAGCTTGATGTTAGGTATGGTGCTGCCATCTACTGCCTAACCCAACAGCTGCACGTTTAAAGGAGGCGTTAAAAAAATGAAAAGATTAAAAAATCCTCATTAAAAAAGAGCGCCGCTCAACCAGGGTTGAGCGTAGTCGACGCTGACAACTCGTGGAAATTCCACGTTGCTATGGCGAGGGGTAATTCTCTGCGTAGGAAAACTACCGATGGCTTCCCCGCAAAGTGCGACTCACTTTGTCCTCTCTGGAAGCATGATGCTGCTGCTACTGCTGTACTTGATGATGATGCTGCTGCTACTGCTGTACTTGATGATGATGCTGCTACTGCTGTACTTGATGATGATGATGATGCTGCTGCTACTGCTGTACTTGATGATGATGCTGCTGCTACTGCTGTACTTGATGATGATGCTGCTGCTACTGCTGTACTTGATGATGATGCTGCTGCTACTGCTGTATTTGATTATGATGCTGCTGTACTTGATGATGATGATGGGCTGAGTCGACCCACGACTGGGAATGTAACTTGTCACATTCAGGCCGACTTAACATAATCGTTAAAACAACAATCAGCATTAAGCGTGAGATATTGTCGTCTGGAAAAAAAATAAGACGTCAGTTGCAGGTAACGCTCCCCGAGAGGAGACGGAGCGTTGGAATCGGCTCGTGTGCAGGGGGTGCTGCACGAATCGTCGGAGACAGCGACAGCTTGGGGCCTTCATCCAGCAGCGCATAGATCGTGGGCTGGTGGTGACGGAAATATCACAAATGCGGGACTCTCCTGTAACAAAGAGTGCTTGAAGACTCGGTTACGCTTACGTGGATAGCCGCGTAGATTATGATGATTATACTTATGCAGGATCAGAATATTTATTTATACTGGAGGAAGCCGATGAGCTGTAAAGCTCTTTTTTCACAGGTGTCCAGTTATTGCCGCAATTGACACTGTAATCGTTGACACTTTACATTATCGCCGTCACTGCTATCACCTTCACCACGAACGCATCGTCGTCATCATCGTCATCATCGTCGCCATCATTGTTGTCATCATCGTCGTCATCATCATAGATCATCGTCATCATCATCGTCGTCATCATCGTCATCATTGTTGTCATGATCGTCGTCATCATCATAGATCATCGTCATCGTCATCATCATCATTGTTGTCATCATCACCGTCATCATCATAGAACATCGTCATCATCATCGTCGTCATCATCGTCGTCATTACCGTCGTCGTCATCATTGTCATCATCATCGTCGTTTTTATCACCGTCACGTTTCTCATTCAGGGTGCAGAGCTGCTGCGGTTGCCGGCTGGTGCGCTGCTGCCACGAAGCGGCCCCCTCCCAGTTCCAGTCCAATGCCGGGGGCTACCGTCAGCCGCGGGCCTCCCCCCACTGCACCAAGCCGCAATGACCAGAGTGGTGAAGTATGGTCAATCAACCCCACCCCCCTTCCCCCTACAACTGACGCTGCGTGAAGAAACCTTCGTCCAGCGGCAGATATGACAAAAGCCTGCGAATGATCAAACAAATTTAATCACGTAAATTACATGATCACGATCATTCCTGTTACAGTTCCACCATCAAAGCGTTTAACGCATCCGGCTCCGTGAGTCGTGAGAGGGACAACGACACCTCTCCCGGAGATAATGCAACACCTAACGTACGTACCCACGTGCGTACGCACGCACGTACTCACGTGCGTACGCACCCACGTGCGTACTATGTACGTATGTGTGTATGCACGTGCGTACATATGTTCCCACGTGCGTACTATGTACGTATGTACCCACGTGCGTACTATGTACGTATGTACCCACGTGCGTACGTACGTATCCACGTGCGTATGTACGTATGTGTGTACGCACGTGCGTACGTACGTACCCCCGTGCGTACTATGTACGTACGTACCTACGTGCGTACGTACGTACCCACGTGCGTACGTACGTTCCGACGTGCGTACGTAAGTACCCACGTGCGTACGTACGTTCCGACGTGCGTACGTAAGTACCCACGTGCGTACGTACGTTCCGACGTGCGTACGTACGTACCCACGTGCGTACTACGTACGTACCCACGTGCGTACGCTGAACTTCTTTTGCACCGTGCGTAGCCAACCGCGCTAATCGGAGCGTCCCTAGCGTCTTGTTGCCCGTCTTGTGCAGGTCGCTTTGGCTCGAGCAGTGCGTTGGGGGGCTCGAGGCAGGTGACCCGCCCTTGCAAACATTCTTCTGGCAATACAAACAGGAGTTGCGTGGTGTTTAGATGTTCAAACACTTGTTTTTTTTTTTCGCAAGGCATCAAGTTCTGCGTTAACCACACACGATGCTTGTGGTGAGCATGCAAACAAAACGTGCTCTGACAACATATGTAACAAGGCCGTAGCCATGGAGTCAACATTGTGGGGGGGGGGGGCAAATCTTCCAGGGGGTCTGGGGGTCCCCCCCCCCAGAAAAAAATCTAAATTTGAAAACGAATTCCCTGCCTAAAATATTTTAAAAATTCACTAACACATAGGATGCACATTTTATTTATTTGTAACAATAATGTCTAATAGTGTATATTGTATTACATTGCTCTGTTTTATTTTATTTTACCTTTTCATGTTTCATTGTATGTCATGGCAGAGATTAGGAGTTTAATAAAGTACAACCAGATATCTGTTTTATAGCAATATATTGGGGGGGGGGGGACATTTTGAGCATATTTGTGTGTCCCCCAATATATATTATAATTACGGCCTTGATACGTAATAATTGTATGCAAGCCTTGTCTTTGAAACTGATTGGCCGACAGCAGAGACAGCGCCCTTCTTTGTGGCCTCGTCTCACCACCAGCGTTAGAGCAAAACACGCCAAAGGCGAGCAGTACAAGAGCAATGCCACACGTGACAGGGCCTTCATAGCTCGGTGTGGGCGGCTACATCATGGGATGACTTTTTGCCAGAATCAAAGTATGAAAAATAGGGACGACGTTTTACCCTTTCTGGAAATAAAAACAAGAATTATGTTAAGATGGTTCAAACACCGAATAGAATCCTTTTGCAAGGAATCAACGTTCTCCGTTAACCACACACGGTACGTGTGGTGAACATGCAAAACAAAACACGCCTTGATAATATATGCATCTATTACGTGTGGTTAATGCAGAAACTCGATTTCGTGCTAAAAGTAGCTATTTGGTGTTTGAACATCTTAGAGGCCTCCTATTTTATTGCCAGAAAGGGTAAAACCTTGTCTTGTTATTTTCATACTCTTTGGTTCTTTCGGCAAAAGTCACGTAGGTAGGTGATCTATTATTTTATTTCTACCCACGTGACTTTACCGAAAGAGTATGGATTCCTGCAGCTATGAAAGCTTCAAATCTACGTTATTTTTCATACTAAAAATCTGGAAAAAAAAAGTTGGCCCATGATGTAGCTGCTCTACCCCGAGCTATGAATGCCCTGACACGCGTGTGGCATTGCACTTGTGCTGCTCGTCTTGTGGCGTCGTTCTCTGGTCTGACACTGCCGACATTAGGCCATAAAGAAGGCAGTCTCTGGTGTAGCCCAATCAGTTTCAAAGACAATGCCATCTATAATATTTATAACGAGCTTTACGACCAGGCTTCGCCCGAGACTTAGATTCTTGTCTTGGATGAATACACGGCCTACGCGGAGGGTGGGTGGAGGGGGTGCGTGACGTCACCAGGCACACTGCGTGACGTCAGCAGGCACACTGCGTGACGCTGCCGCATGCGGGTGACATCACAGATGTGACGTCACCGTTCACCTGCCGTGCAAAATATATCCATTATTTCGCTCCCCCCGCCTCCCAAAATACAAAAGTCTATTTTTATACTTTTTGCATTGTGTACAGTCTGGAAGCTACCCACATGCCAAATTTCAAGTTTGTTGCATGTCGGGAAGTATGGTTATACATTTCGAACAGACACACACATTCACAAATTTCCCTTTTTTATACATATAGATAGCGTCTTTTATTTTACATGTTCACCACACGTACTGTGTGTGGCTAATGCGGTACTGTACTTTGATTCCTTGCTCAAGTTTTCTATTCGGTGTCTGGACATCTTACACACTCCATGGGTTATTGCCAGGTAGGGTGAAAAAAAAAAAACCTCGTCTTATTTTTCACACTTTGATACGGGCCAAAAACAGCTATCCCACGATTGTCTCCTTGCCAAACGCTCGTTTTGGCCCCTCTGCTTCTGCGTCCTCCGCAAAAATAAAAATTTGGGTGGGGGGGGGGGGGCAGGGGGGTTGTAAACCCTTCGCTGAATCGATTCGGCCGGCTTCGTCGAACTCGCCGCTCCATCGTTCCCGAGCGCACGCCCCGCGAGCTGAGCCTCCCGCAATCCGGGCTCGTGGACGATTCTTCTCCCCCGGCTCGTGAATTCGTCGCAATAAACGACGCTCGGGTTAGACGGCCTAAGCATCAATGTTGTGCCGTAACGCTCCACCACCCGACACAGCCAGGGAGGTTTGTCACGTAAACAACGCGCCAATTAGTTAATAGTGTAGTGTGTAGTGTATGGTGTAGTGTATAGAATAGTGCATAATGTAGTGTAGTGTGTAGTGTATAGTGTCGTGTATAGAGTAGTGTAGTGTATAGTGTAATGTATAAAGTAGTGTATAGAGTAGTGTATAGCATAGTGTATAGTGCAGTGTATAGAGTAGTGTATAGAGTAGTGTATAGTGCAATGTATAGAGTAGTGTATAGTGTAGTGTATAGTGTAGTGTATAGTGTAGCGTAAAGTGTAGTGTATAGTAGTGTATAGAGTAGTGTATAGAGTAGCGTAAAGTGTAGTGTATAGTGTAGTATACTACTTCAGCCCACCGGTGTGTTGGAGAGTAAATCCACAACATGTACAATCTGAGTAAGTAAAAAAAAGTAAAAACAAAACTCGGCTCGAGACGATTGTTGCTAGGCCACGAGTCGACGTCGTCGTCGTTGCGTTTGGTCGCAGCGGGCGAGCCCCGACGATAACAAACCGGCGCGTCGGGTGGTGGAGGGGTGTTACGACACAACGCCTTGCCAGCACGTTGAAACGGCAGCGAACCGGGGCCTGAATGTCAACGGCGAATCCGTGTCAAGCCAACGTACACATTGTTTACGTTTCTTCGTTTTTGGGGTTCGGCCCCTTGCTGGTAGCCATTTTCTGTTGTGACATTTTGTCGTTGTCGTGAGCCCTCCACCACCCGACGCGAACTTTGCCGTGAAACCAACCCGGCGTGGCCTCGGCCCCAGACAACAAACAACCGACGGATCGTCGCGTCGGCTACGAAGTGGGGAGGGGAGGGGGGAGGTGGACTATAAAAAGGAAAACAGAACAGTGAAACGGCACGCAGGGAGGGAGGAGTTCACGTCGCTCCCGGGTGAGAGGTCGCGAGATTCACCAGATGAACGCCTTCTCCCTCTGCATGGCGGGGGGGGGCACCGAGCCGCCGCCGCCGCTGCCGCCGCCGCCCCCCCACGCCGAGCGAGGGGACCAGAAGGGCCTGCCGCGGTAGGGCGGCACGGCGGCACCGCCGCCGGCGGCGCCGGCGTCGCTGGCGGACGCGTCGACGTCGGACGCGCGAGTCGTCACGCGCCCCGTCACCTCCAGCACCATCCCCCTCATCGCCATCGGGATGTTGGAGCGCACCGCCACCTTCGGTGGGGGGTGGGGGGGGTGGGGCCCGTCAAGCGTTAAAAGCCGCGCGCGCGTGCCGGTGGCGAGCGCCGGTGTCCGTTGATCGGAGGCGGTTCAACTTGCGGTGACGGTTGACCAGCGTCGCTGTCACGTGGTGGAGTTTGTGTGTTACGCCTGCCACCCCCTCCTGTTGTGTTAATCGTAACAACAGCAGCAACAACAGAGGGATGGTGTCGACCCGTGACGCTGCCGCACAAACGCTGGGTGAGTTGGTGGGTGGGTGGGTGAGTTGGGTGGGTGAGTGCGTGGGTGAGTTGGTGGGTGGGTGAGTTGGGTGGGTGAGTGCGTGGGTGGGTGGGTGAGTGGGTGGGTGGGTGGGTGCGTGGGTGAGTGAGTGGGTGAGTGGGTGGATGAGTGCGTGGCTGAATAAGTGGGTGAGTGGGTGGGTGAGTGGGTGGGTGAGTGCGTGGGTGAGTGGGTGGGTGAGTGTGTGAGTGAGTGGGTGGGTGAGTGCATGGGTGAGTGCGTGGGTGAGTGGGTGGGTGAGTGGGTGGGTGAGTGGGTGGGTGGGTGAGTGGGTGGGTGAGTGCGTGAGTGAGTGGGTGGGTGAGTGCGTGGGTGAGTACATGCATGAGTGGGAGGGTTAGTGGGTGGGTGAGTGGGTGAGTGCGTGGGTGAGTGAGTGGGTGAGTTGGTGGGTCAGTGGGTGGATGAGTGCGTGGGTGAGTGCGTGGATGAGTGCGTGGGTGAGTGGGTGGGTAAGTGCGTGGGTGAGTGGGTGGGTGAGTGGGTGGGTGAGTGGGTGGGTGAGTGCGTGAGTGAGTGGGTGGGTGGGTGCGTGGGTGAGTGGGTGGGTGAGTGCGTGGGTGAGTGCGTGGGTGAGTGCATGCGTGAGTGTGTGGGTGAGTGGGTGGGTGAGTGCGTGGGTGAGTGGGTGGATGAGTGCGTGGGTGGGTGAGTGGGTGGGTGAGTGCATGAGTGAGTGGGTGGGTGAGTGCGTGGATGAATGCGTGGGTGAGTGGGTGGGTGGTTGAGTAATTGAGTGGATGAGTGAATGAGTAGTTGAATAGGTAACTGAGCGAGCGAGCGAGCGGGCAGGCGGGCGGGCGGGCGAATTGCGGTGACCTCAACGCGACATGGATGCGATTCCTGCCGTGCTCATCCAAATCAGAATCCTGCGAGTATTTGTCCCGGAGCAATCCGATGAGCCATGAAGCTCTTAGTCGCAGATGTCCAGTAGGGGGCACGGGGGTCAAGAACGCAGACCGACTCCTCCACACGGGCGCGATGCGTCAACAAGCGACGCTCGCGCTAACCCCCCCCCCCCACCCTCTACATGACACGGGGAGGCGCTGTCATCCAGCAGTGGATCGCCGCCCACGCACCTCGACGGGCAGGAAGGAGCCGGACGACTGCAAGGACCCCATGGAGCCCGACGAGGAGGATGAGGACCCCGACGACCCCGGGAGCGGCGGGGCGTCCAGGGAGAAGTCGCTCGGCCGACGGATTTTCCTGCGGCCGCGACGCGCCGCGGGCACCCCCAGGCCGGCGTCGTGGACGCCTCGCCGGGGCCTCGGAGTCGGCAGGCGATCGCGGGCGATGGGCCGGGCCGGCCACACTTTGTTGCCGCTGGCACGGAAATATCCTTCGCGGCGAAGAGAGGTCAAATTAAATTATATGGGGGTGGGTGGGGGCGGAGCCATGACGGTGGCTAGGAGATGTTAACTACCTCGCCTGGTACGCAGGAGGTCGTGGGTTCGATCCCGACCCTGACGCCTGCTGCTGTATATTTGGAGTTTGCGTGTCTCTCTCATCATCATCACGGTGGCTAGGAGATGTCAACTACCTCGCCTGGTACGCAGGAGGTCGTGGGTTCGATCCCGACCCCTGACGCCTGCTGCTGTATATTTAGAGTTTGCGCATCTCTCTTTCTCCGTGGTAGCGTGGATTTTTCTCCGGTTATTACCTCCACATTTAGAATCAACATGCTTCTGCTATAAATGTCCACGTGATGATGAGCCCACTTTGTTGACCTATCATTTGTGCTAGCCAGGTCGCTTCTGGCAAAGAGCTACGGAACTCCAGTGGGCCATAACCTGGTAAAAAAATAATAATGAAAGTTTAGAATAGCTTATTTGGAGAATACACTGAGTGATGTTGATAATGAGAGTGGTGTAATGATTTGTCGGTGAATAGCAACGCTCTCCCCCCAAACCTTTCACGACGAGCGGTCACAAAAGCGATTTGCTCGTGACCTACATGGCATCTCAACACGGTTAAAGGGCACCCACTGTGGCAGCTGTCACCGTGTGGCACAAGGTGGACTCGGCACTTGGCCTGCAAGCAGGGCATTAGTCTTTGCCAATAGGAGGCGATGATTGCCGTGTGGCATAGCCTGGCAAGATTGCACTCGGCTTTGTAGTAATTTACAACGGTTAAAACACCGCGGTATGCAAAATGTACAGAGGTTGGTGTGTATTGTCTCTGAGCCCAAGGGCTGAGTTTCAAGGTAGAAATCAGCCAATGCTGATTCAACATCGTAAATTGATTAACCACTGACTTCATCTAGTTACAAGCTTGGGTTGCCAACTCTGACTGAACCAATTCGGGAAGATTTTAAAAAAAAAATGCATTTTCTTAAAACATCTTCTTTTATTTAAATCTCCAGGATTGATCTCAATAATCACCGGGAGAAGATCCATGCCAATTCCGGTAGAGACTCCCTGCCAATCCAGGAGGGTTGTCAACCCCATCACCAAACCACTCACCACTCAACCACCCGCCCACTCAACCACCCACCCAATCACCCACCCACCCAACCACTCACCACTCAACCACCCGCCCACTCAACCACCCACGCAATCACCCACCCACCCAACCACTCACCACTCAACCACCCGCCCACTCACCCAGCCATCCACTCCTGCAACCGCCCACCCAATCACCCATCCATCCACCTACTTACCCACTGAACCACCCACCCACCCGCGCAATCACCCATCCACCCACCTACTCACCCACTCAACCACCTACCCACCCAATCACCTATCCACCCACCTACTCACCCAATCACAAATCCACCCACCTACTCACCCACTCAATCAACCACCCACCGAATCACCCATCCACCCACCTACTCACCCATTCAACCACCCACCCAATCACCCATCCACCCACCTACTCAACCACCTACCCACCCAATCACCCATCCACCCACCTACTCACCCACTCAAACACCCACCCACCAAATCACCTATCCACCCACCTACTCACCCACTCAACCACCCACCCACCCAATCACCCATCCACCCACCTACTCACCCACTCAACCACCCACCCACCCAATCACCTATCCACCCACCTACTCGCCCACTCAACCACCCGAACAGCTCGCAATAGTCACCGGGAGAAGATCAATGTCAATTCCGGTAGAGACTCCCTGCCAATCCGGTAGGAGGGTTGCCAACCCAAACTCCCAGGTGTCTCCCACACGACCTCCGTACCGCTGCGGTTTAACATTAAACGTTCCTGTGGCAGGGGCCATGGATACCAACGGCGGTGGCCACCGGGGTGCGACGCAGGAGCAATGTTACCTCTCTTGCGGAGACAGCCGTGCTTCCTGTGGCAGCGGATCGTGAGGAAGAGGGTCAGCGTGAGCACCAGGAAGCCGACGATCCAGCCGATCAGATTCGCCACGAACACTTCATCTGCACGGCATTCACATCGTCGTCGAAGTCATCATCATCGTCATTAACAGTATCATCGTCATCATCATCATCATTAACATCAACATCGTTATCGTCTTAATCGTCATCAACATCGTCATCAACGTCGTCATAATCATAATCGTCATTAACATCGTTATCATCTTCATAATCATCGTCATCAACATCGTTATCAACGTCATCGTCATTAGCATTATCAACATCGTCATCATCAACATCGTCAACAACATAGTCATCAACATCGTCAAAAACTTCGTCACCGTCGTCATTAACATCAACGTCGTCATCATCAACATCGTCAAGAACATCGTCATCAAATTTCGATGTAAAGCTTTCGTGACTGCAAGGATTCATCTTCTTTGGTTCTTTCGGTAAAGTCACGTAGAATGAGAATAAAATAATAAATTAATAAAATAAAACAATACAATTTTCACGACGTTTCGGCCACAACACAAGTGGCCTTCTTCATTTGTGTTGTGGCCGAAACGTGAGAATTTAATTGTGTTATTTTATTTTATTAATTTATTATTTTATTCTCATTCTATGTGACTTTACCGAAAGAACCAAAGAAGAAGAACATCGTCATCGTCGTCATTAACATCAACGTCGTCATCATCAACATCGTCATCATCAACATCGTCAACAACATCGTCATCGTCGTCATTAACATCAACGTCGTCATCATCAACATCGTCAACAAAATCATCATCGTCTTCGTCATTGCTGTCGTCATCATCCACATCGTCATAATCATCATCGTCATCATCAATTTGGTCATCATCGTTTACAATCATCAACATCATCCACAATATCGCCATCATCGTGATCACATTCTACAGCTGACGTCATGGATGTGTGTGACCACGTGACGCGGCGCCCATGACAGGGCAGGCGCGGCTCGGCCACTAGGGGCGTCAGGGCGTGGCCCCATCAGGCAGCTGCAGATGAGAAATGAATTTTCTAATAAATAAAAAACAACACTAAATTTCAATTTAAAGCTTTCGTGACTGCAGTGATTCATATTCTTGGTTCTTCTATAAATGTAATTATTCCTTCAACGCGAATTGCCTAATGAAGATAACATTTTGAGTTGTTCGTATTGGAAACCGCTGCTGCAATGGCACTTTGGTTCTATTCGGTAAAGTCACGTAGGTAAAAAAATAAAACAACAAAAAATCACGACGTTTCGGCCACAACACAAGCGGCCTTCATCAGGTGAAGGGACCAGCCTGTCTCTAAGACTGCGCTGGAGTGATACAGAGCCAAGCTCAGACTACGACCTTTAAGCTGTGTGAGAGGGGTTAAGGTGCCTCGACAAAGGAATATTTTTTTACGCTAATTCCTTTGGCGAGGCACCTTAATCCCTCTCTCACAGCTTAAAGGTCGTAGTCTGAGCTTGGCTCTGTTTCACTCCAGCGCAGTCTTCGAGACAGGCTGGTCCCTTCACCTGATGAAGGCCGCTTGTGTTGTGGCCGAAACGTCGTGATTTTTGTTGTTTTATTTTTTTTTACCTACGTGACTTTACCGAATAGAACCAAAGAGTATATGGATCCTTGCGGTCACGAAAGCTTCAAATCTAGAATGCAATGGCACTGTCTGATTTGTGCTGCCTCGGGGTAGGTCTCGGGGCGGCTGCGAAGGCGTCCTCCGATTGAGAGATTTCCCCTTCGTTCGTTGCGATGCGCTTCGAGCGTTGCAGCCACGCCGTTTGAGATCCATTCACGGCGGTGAAAAAGGCGCCCGCGGCCCTGATGAGACGAGGTTGCACCGGGCAGATGTAGCAGCAGGTCACGCGGCCTACACGCTCTAGGCTTTTGGCAGTGTCAAAGGGGGCTGTGCAGTGTGGACTTCAGGGTCATGGGGGACAGCATCGGAGTGCTCCGCCGCTTTGTCGCATTGTTTATGAACGCCCACCGTTCGTAGATAAGATGGTTGTATCACTTTCACGGGAAGGCCAATAGCACGACGAGGTTTTTCTTAATTAGAACGCCGTCTTTTCAGAGGTCACTCGCAACAGCCCCACCTGGTGGGAACGTCACGCGCCACCACGTGGGGCTGGCTGTGAGTGACCACGTGCTGGCAATCGTCGTGGTGGCTTCGCGGCGGTGGCGGCGGCGGCGTTAACCGGGGCGGCCGCGAGCCTCCGCCACGAGTGGCCAATGCACCGCCCGCGAGGGCCGTGCACTGCGCGAGAGGCAGCAGGGGTTGGTGGGACGCGGTGGGAGCCTTCGCTGGCTGTGAGAAGGCCCTCCCCGCCGCCCCCGTGCCGGATTATCCCAGCAGCAAACGTAGCTGCATATGTAGCAGCATGTGTAGTAGCAGCTACGGGCCCCGCGCTTTCAAGGGCCCCGCGCTAAACGCTTTCAAGCTATCAATTCCGGTATCAGTGATTCTGCACTGGCTCTGTTACTATAGTACTATACCGCCTTCAACTTGTATGAACGACCGGGTGTTTAAGGTTTAGCGATATGTCGTATTATCTGGCTGTATAGCAAATGAAAAAATCCACTTACTTTACAAAGCAAGTAAAAAAATGTGTGTTTTAATATGTACTATATTTTTTTTATTTAGGGCCCCTTTATAACAACATATGTCACAGGCCCCGAAGTAGCTTAGTCAGGCCACTGTTCCCCTCGCCCCCCCCAACAAAAAAAACCGATCTGTCATGGATAATATTGATCGCGAAAGCCCTGCTGCTGCTGCTGCTGCTACTGCTTGTTAAACGAGTTGAGCATCGGTGCGAATCGTCGTCTCGAATCGAGGGGAACGCGACGGCCCTTTGAAACTCCTCATCCAGCGGCCACCCAGCGAGGGCCCGGGGCACGGGAGATAAGCGCCGGAGGTGGAGGTGGGAGTTGGGGGGCGGGGGGGGTCGTGGGGTCGTGGGGGAGGTCAGAGGGCGGCCAGGGCTATCTGGCAGCAGCAGCAGCAGCAGGCGGTGGCGGCTGTAATCTCGCGGAGGCACGCACGTGGCGGGGCCCGCCCGTTGGTCGGTGCGGGCCCTGCCGGCCCACGCCACGGGGTGGTGGGGGGGGGGGATGGAGCGGCTCTCGGTGATGGATCGTCACTGTCGCAGCGTCGTGCACGCGCGTGCACAGCCCTCTGCGGGCGTGCACGTGCGTGTGCGTGTGCGTGTCTGTGTGCCTGCATATGTGCGCGAGTGCTTGTGTGTGTGTGTGTGTGCGGGCGTACGTGTGAGTGCGCGCGTGTGTGCGTGCATATGTGTGGGAGTGCGTGTCTATGTGCGTGCCTATGTGTGCGAGTGCGGGTTTGTGTGCGTGCGCGTGCGTGTGCGTGCGTGTGCCTGTGTGCGTGCGTGTGCCTGTGTGCGCGTGCGTGCGTGTGCCTGTGTGCGCGTGCGTGCGTGCGTGCGTGTGCCTGTGTGCGTGTGCCTGTGTGCGTGTGCCTGTGTGCCTGTGTGCGTGTGCCTGTGTGTGCGTGCGTGCGTGCGCGTTACCGATTTGGCAGTGGAGCCCGGAGAACCCGGCCTGGCAGCTGCAGTTGTAGGAGTCGACGCCGTCGGTGCAGGCCCCCCCGTTGAGGCACGGCCCAGACTCGCACTCGTCAATGTCTGGCATTGGGGGGCACCGCGGTTAGCGCCACGCTGCGCTACGGACCTGGAATACCGAGCTTCGAATTCCCGCTCATGCCCACCGACACCGGTGACGATTGTCTGAACCGGTGCTGGACCTCCCCTAGGTCGACTCGGCCTCAAATGAGTCCCCGGTGCGGTGTGTTAGCAAACGTCGCCGCCTGGGGAGACATCCAGTCTGTTGAAGGCTAACTGCAGGATCTTTGTCTTACGTGTATATGCAGGTATATATATATTTATGTTTTGTCATTGTATTTTATTGGCACTCACCGCCTCGTACATTGGTCCTCAGCACTTGCCCCACGGGTCTGTTTAAAGGCTACCTGGGGGGGTCTTGTTAAGAGGCTGCTTGGGGCATTTTTATTAAGAAGCTACCTGGGGGGTCTTTGTCTAGACGCTACCTGGGGAGTCTTTGACTAGAGGCTACCTGGGGAGTCTTTGTCTAGAGACTACCTGGGGGGTCTTTGTCTAGAGGTTACCTGGGGGGTCTTTGTATAGAGGCTACCTGGGGGGTCTTTGTCTAGAGGCTACCTGGGGGGTCTTTGTCTAGAGACTACCTGGGGAGTCTTTGTCTAGAGACTACCTGGGGGGTCTTTGTCTAGAGGCTACCTGGGGGGTCTTTGTCTAGAGGTTACCTGGGGGGTCTTTGTATAGAGGCTACCTGGGGGGTCTTTGTCTAGAGGCTACCTGGGGGGTCTTTGTCTAGAGACTACCTGGGGAGTCTTTGTCTAGAGACTACCTGGGGGGTCTTTGTCTAGAGACTACCTGGGGAGTCTTTGTCTAGAGGCTACCTGGGGAGTCTTTGTCTGTGCTCACCTTGGCCACAATCGTCCCCGGTGTAGCCCGGGAGGCACTCGCAGCGCCAGGCCCCCTCCAGCGGCACGCAGAGCGCCGCGTTCCTGCACGGCGACGAGCTACACTCGTCCACCCCTCACACAGCACCATCGTCACCAGCGTCACCATCGTCACCATCGTCACCATCGTCACCAGCGTCACCATCGTCACCATCGTCACCAGCGTCACTATCGTCACCATCGTCACCATCGTCACCAGCGTCACCATCGTCACCAGCGTCACCATCGTCACCAGCGTCACCATCATCACCATCGTCACCAGCGTCACCATCGTCACCAGCGTCACCATCGTCACCATCGTCACCAGCGTCACCATCGTCACCAGCGTCACCATCGTCACCAGCATCACCATCGCCACCATCGTCACCAGCGTCACCATCGCCATCATCGCCACCAGCGTCACCATCGTCACCAGCGTCACCATCGCCATCATCGCCACCAGCGTCACCATCGTCACCAGCGTCACTATCGCCACCAGTGTCACCATCACCTCCACCCCTCACACAGCACCATCGTCACCAGCGTCACCATCGCCACCAGCGTCACCATCGTCACCAGCGTCACCATCGTCACCAGCGTCACCATCGTCACCATCACCTCCACCACTATCATCGCTACCATCGTCACCATCGCCACCAGCGTCACCATCACCTCCACCACCATCATCGCCATCATCGCCACCATCGCCACCATCGTCACCATCACTTCCACCACCATCATCGCTACCATCATCACCATCACCTCCACCACCATCATCGCTACCATCGTCACCATCGCCATCATCACCATCACCTTCACCACCATCATCGCCACCATCCCCACCATCACCTCCACCACCATCATCCCCACCATCACCTCCACCACCATCATCGCCACCATCGCCGCCATCGTCACCATCATCGCCACCGTCACCACCACCATCATCACCATAATCGCCATCGTCAGAATCACCACCATCGTCACCATCATCATCGTCACCATCATTGTCTTCACCAATCCTCATCAGTGTCCACGCCTTACACACGATAGCCACCATCGTCATCATCACCATCATGACCATCACCACCATCACCACTATCGCCATCGTCACCATCATCACCATCGCCATCGTCACCATCTTCATCATTGTCTACCCCTCGGACAGCATCGCCACCATCACCATCGTCACCATCACCATCGTCACCATCACCATCGTCACCGTCTTCACCATCTCCACCATCGCCACCATCGTCACGATCACCACAATCATTAAAGTATTGTCCACCCTTAACACATCATCATCACCACCACCGCCATGATCATCGTTGTCCACCCTTCACGCAACTCCACTCGCACGCTACGACACCGCTGTACGCACAGCGCTCCTCCACACAGCGCTCCTCCACACAGCGCTCCTCCACACAGCGCTCCTCCACACAGCGCTCCTCCACACAGCGCTCCTCCACACAGCGCTCCTCCACACAGCGCTCCTCCACACAGCGCTCCTCCACACAGCGCTCCTCCACACAGCGCGGCGCCCGGGTTGGGAGTCGAACCCAGGAGGGGCTGGCTGTGAGGCGCCAGCGTCACCGCCTGCACTGCCATGCTGGCGTGCCCCTATGGCAATGATGACGATTGTGACGACGATGATGACGACAATGATGACGATTGTGACGACGATGATGACGACAATGATGACGATTGTGACGACGATGAAGATGACAATGATGACGATTGTGACGATGAAGATGACGACGATGATGACGATGATGACGACGATAAGATGGCGACAATGATGATGATGACAATGATGACGACAATGATGACGACAATGATGATGATAATGATGGTGATAATGATGATGATGATGACAATTATGATAAATATGACAATGATGATGACAATAATGACTATAATGATGATGATGATGGTGATAAACATAACAATGATGATGGTAATGATCATTATGGTGACAATGATGACTAATGATGACGATGATAACGACTACGATGATGACGATAACGACGACGATGACGACAACGACGACGATGACGACAGTGACGACAGTGGTGACGACAACAACGACGACGAGGTGTATGATCGGCCCCTACTCGTCTCGCAGTGCGTGCCCACGTATCCCGGGCGACAGTCGCAGCCGTAGGACGCCACGCGGTCCGTGCACGTGCCGCCGTTCTGGCAGGGAGTCGACCCGCACTCGTCCACATCTGCTGCAGCACAGCGCCACATGCGTCGCGTGCGGGCAGGTGGCGCGACAAGGTGAGGGGTGTGGTGCGCACGGCTGGAGACACTCGAGAGTCGTCAGTCAACCACCCCCCCCGCCCCCCCACCACGGCACCAGCTGGGACCTCCGGCCGGTGACCTCCCCCCTGCCAGCGGCGCCCGCAAAGTGCGCCTGGCCTGGCACAGGCACCGCGGTGACGTCGCGTGTGTCTGTGTCTGTGTGTCTGTGTGTCTGTCTGTGTGTCTGTGTGTCTGTCTGTGTGTGTGTCTGTGTGTCTGTCTGTGTGTGTGTCTGTGTGTGTGTCTGTCTGTGTGTGTCTGTGTGTCTGTCTGTGTGTGTGTCTGTGTGTGTCTGTGTGTATGTGTCTGTGTGTGTGTCTGTGTGTGTCTGTGTGTGTGTCTGTGTGTGTCTGTGTGTGTGTCTCTGTGTGTGTCTGTGTGTGTCTGTGTGTATGTGTCTGTGCGTGTGTGTCTGTGTGTATGTGTCTGTCTGTGTGTGTCTGTGTCTGTGCGTGTGTCTGTGTGTGTGTCTGTCTGTGTGTGTGTGTCTGAGCCAGGAGATTGAATACCTACCCTCGGGGCTACTCCAGAAACAACGAAAAGCCACTACGGGTGGCCACGTGGGATGTTCGAACGCTCACTGCAGAGGAGAGGCTGCCACTCCTCTGTCGGGAGCTGGACCGGTACCGCCTGGATCTATGCGGCATTCAGGAGGTCCGGTGGACCGGCTCTGGCTCCTGCCACCATGAGGGGTGGACAGTCCTCTACTCGGGGCAGCAGACTGCCAAACAACAGGGTGTGGGTCTTCTTTTGAACAAAAGAATGAAGGGGGCGTGGGAGCGTGGCGGTGAGGTGTGGGAAGCTGTAAGCCCCAGGCTACTTTGGGCTCGCCTTCCCATCAACCGGAGGCGAGGAATGGTGGTCGTGGTTACTTATGCCCCCACCGAAGATGAACATCCGTGGAGGGATGCAGGCAAAGCCGATGAGTCAGATGCCTTCTATGACCTCCTGTCACAGGTGCTGGCTAAAGTGGCCCCTCGGGATAGAGTCATCATGTTGGGTGACTTCAATGCCCGAGTTGGTCATGATACTGGCACCTGGTCTGGAGTGATTGGAGGGCATGGGCCAGATCAGCTCAATAACAACGGTAGGAGGCTGCTAGATTTTTGTGCAGCCCATGGGCTTGTAATTACCAACACGCTGTTCCGGCATCGGCGCATCCACACAACATCATGGATGCATGCCGGGTCCAAGCAAGAACATCTGCTGGACTACATAGTGACGGACCAGCGAATGCGAGCCCATGTCCTTGACACCAGGACCTACCGTGGAGCTGATCTGCCCTCTGACCATCGACTAGTCATCTGTAAGATGCGCCTGCCATTCTTCCACTCCGGTGGTGGGTGTACACCCAGGACCCCATTCCAACCTAAAGTGGCCTGGTCTCAGTTATCTGATGAAAGTTGCAAGCGAGAATTTCATCATCGCTTGCGGCTGGGATTGGCATCGTCCCCGACTCCTCCTGATGTCGAGGGTAAATGGGCGAGGTTTAGGACTGTGACTCATGCAGCTGCAATGGCTGCTTTGGGTACGCGGTCCAGACCTCCCCAGACACCCTGGATGACAGAGGAGTTGTTCAGGATGGTTGAGAACAAGCGACAGGCCCACTGTCATCGGCTACAGAATCCCACGTCAGAGAATGAGGAGGCTTACCGCAGCCTTCGCTCGGAGGTTCGGAGAGCCGTGAGGCGCTGCAAGGATGGGTGGTGGTCGCGGGTTGCTGAGGAGATGGAGTCTGCCTCAGTGGCCCGTGATCACAAATCTCTATTTAACTCCATCAAAAAAGTAACCTGCAGCGCCACACCTATTACCATCATTAGGGGAAAAAACGGTGATCCAATTTCCGACCCCCAGGAACAGGTTCGCAGATTTGCTGAGCATTTCTGTGAGGTCCTGGGGGAGGGAAAATCCCTCAGCCAGGAAAACATCGTGGCACAAAGTAAGGATGACCCTGCTGAGGCTGCGGTGCCTCAAATATTGGATGAAGTCACCCCCTGTGAGTGGCTGGCTGAGGTGCCATCTGCTGAGGAAGTATTGAAGGCGATCCGGAGTCTGAGACCAGGAAAGGCAGCGGGCAGAGATGATCTCCCAAGCGAAATGCTGAGGGAGGGTGGCGTTTGTGCACAGACTGCCCTATATGACATCATAACAACAGTCTGGACCACTGGACGGGTTCCGCAGGATTGGAAGGATGCCCTGGTGGTCCCCCTTTTTAAGAAGGGGGACCGCACAGACTGTAACAACTACAGGGGCATCTCACTCCTCAGTGTGCCGGGAAAGGTCCTGGCAAGGATTATTCAGCATCGCCTTGCCAGGCACGCTGAGGAGAGGCTTGCGGAGACCCAATGCGGTTTCAGGAAAGGGCGGTCCTGCACAGATGCCATATTTTCTGTCCGTCTGCTACAGCAGAGGTGTAGGGAATTCCAACAAGACCTACATCTCTGCTTTATTGACCTGGTCAAGGCCTATGATACCATCAGTAGGCCTGGGCTCTGGGTCGTTCTTCGTGCTTTTGGAGTACCTGACCCTCTGCTCACGATCATTAAGGACCTTCATGATGGTGAGCGGGCCCGGGTAAAACTACGTGGCCGGGAGTCAGAGCCATTCCCTGTACACCTTGGGGTGCGACAGGGATGTCCTCTGGCTCCCACATTATTTAACATCTATTTTGACCACGTAGTTCGTGAAGCCTTCAATAGCTGTACCGGGGGAATCTCCATATGGTACAGATATAATGGGAGGCTAATCGATGCCCGGGTGCGGTCAAGGGATGGCTCCCTATTGCTCAACCACGTTATGTATGCTGATGACTTGGTAATAGCTGCTCAGTCAGAGGAGGAGTTGGAGACGCTGCTGCTGAGACTGGAGCGTGCCACTAAGAGGTGGGGCCTTACCATCAGCCCCACCAAAACTAAGCACCTGCCTGGGTATTTTGTACCATCGGACACTCCACCCCCACAACTCCCAATCGGTGATGGGGCAGTTGTGGAGAGAGTGGAGAGTTTCCCATACCTGGGCAGTGTGCTTATGACTGGCTCCAGTTTAACAGCAGAGATCTCACTCCGAATCAGTCGAGCGGCAATATCTTTTCATCGGTTGCGTAACGCTGTGTGGAAGCTACCTGGTCTGTCGCTCCGCACTAAGCTTCAGGTCTTCTCGGCCACGATCATTCCCTCCCTTCTCTACGCTTGCGAAACGTGGACCCCCCTAATGGAACATCTTCGCCGGTTAGAAACATTTAGGCTGACCTGCCTACGATCCATCCTGGGTTTAACCAGATTGGATTGTGTGAGGAGCTCACAAATCCTTGAAAGATCTGGGCAGGGTCCCATCGGTGAGCTCCTCTGGCAGGCAAGGCTGCGATGGCTGGGTCATGTAGCCCGCATGCCCAGCCACCGCATGCCGAAACAGCTTTTGTTTGGCCGGATTGAGGGGGCTAAGCGGGCGCGGCACGGGCTAGAGAAGAGATGGAGTGATGTGGTACAGGAGGACGTGGAGCTGAGTGGACTTGCCGATGACTGGTACCAACGGTGTCAAGATCGGCCTCGGTGGAGGAGGCTCGTGAAGGATGCTACTGGGCAGTTGGAGGCAGTCGCCCTCCAACAACAACGGAGGGCGGAGGAGCGACGCTCACAACAGCGAGCGGAGCGCCGGGTGGCTAAAGCACAGCAGGTTGGCACAGTAGGGGGCACAGGTGGTGCATCAGCCAGTCATCTCAGTCAGTCGACCCGTGGCACCTGGGTCTGCCCCGTGACCTCCTGCCAGCGGGCGTTCGACACTTCACGTGGCCTCAGGGTGCACATAGCCTGGCACAAGCGTCGTGGTGACGTCACCGCCACTTAGTGGCGAATGGCGGTTGTTGTTGTTGTTGTTGTTGTCTGTGTGTGTCTCTGTGTGTGTCTGTGTGTGTCTGTGTGTATGTGTCTGTGCGTGTGTGTCTGTGTGTGTGTCTGTCTGTGTGTGTCTGTGTCTGTGCGTGTGTCTGTGTGTGTCTGTCTGTGTGTGTATTGGTCAACCACGTTATGTATGCCGACGAACTGGCAATTGCAGCTCACTCAGAGGAGGAGTAGGAGACGCTGCTGCTGAGACTGGAGCGTGCAACCAAGAGGTGGGGCCTTACCATCAGCCCCACCAAAACGAAGCACCTGCCTGGGTATTTTGTACCATGGGGCACTTCACCCCCACAACTCCCAATCGGTGATGGGGCTGTTGTGGAGAGAGTGGAGAGTTTCCCATACCTGGGCGGTGTGCTCATGACCGGCTCCGGTTTAACAGCAGAGGTCTCACTCCGAATCAGTCGAGCGGCAATATCTTTTCATCGGTTGCGTAATGCTGTGTGGAAGCTACCTGGTCTGTCGCTCCACACGAAGCTTCAGGTCTTCTCGGCCACGGTCATTCCCTCCCTTCTCTACGCTTGCGAAACGTGGACCCCCCTAATGGAACATCTGCGCCGGTTAGAAACATTTAGGCTAGCCTGCCTACGATCAATCCTGGGTTTAACCAGGCTGGATTGTGTGAGGAACTCACAAATCCTCGAAAGATCTGGACAAAGTCCCATCGGTGAGCACATCTGGCAGGCAAGGCTGCGATGGCTGGGTCATGTAGCCCGCATGCCCAAACAGCTTTTGTTCGGCCGGATCGAGGGGGCTAAACGGGCGCGGCACGGGCTAGAGAAGAGATGGAGTAATGTGGTACAGGAGGATGTGGAGCTGAGTGGACTTGCCGATGACTGGTACCAGCGGTGTCAAGATCGGCCTCTGTGGAGGAGGCTCGTGAAGGACGCTGCTACTGGGCAGTTGGAGGCAGTCGCCCTCCACCAACAACAGAGGGCGGAGGAGCGACGCTCACAACAACGAGCGGGGCGCTGGGTGGCTAAAGCAGTGCAAGTTAGCACAGTAAAGGGCACAGGTGGTGCATCAGCCAGTTATTTCAGTCATCTCAGTCAGTCGACCCGTGGCACCTGGGTCTGTCCCGTGACCTCCTGCCAGCGGGCGTTCGACACTTCACGTGGCCTCAAGACGTCACCGTCACTTAGTGGTGAACGACTGTTGTTTTGTGTGTTTGTGTTCGTTTTTCGTGTGTTTGTGTGTGTTCGTATGTTTCCGTATGTTTGTGTCTGTATGTGACCAACAGCATTGACGATTATCCGAACCGGTCCTGGGCCTCCCCTAGATCGATTCAACCTTAAATGAGTACCCGGTGCGGTGGTGTGTAGCGAACATCGGCGAGACACTGGGGATACAAAGGCGGCCGGGCTTGGTGCTGGCCGAATACCCACCCCCTCGTGTGCCGTGCCGACCTTCATAGGTGCTGCTACTCGCCAACGCACGCACCCACCCACACACCCATGCACCCACGCACCCACCTATGCACGCAGGCATGCACCCACCCACGCACTCACCCACGCACCCACACACGCACCAACACACCCACCCATGCACCCACCCACCCATGCACCAACCCACCCACGCACCCACCCACGCATGCACTCACGCACCCACCCACGCACTCACCCACGCACCCACACACCCACCCACCCACGCACTCACGCACGCACCCACACACCCACCCATGAACCCACCCACGCACCCACGCACCCACACACCCACCCATGCACCCACCCACCCACGCACCCACCCACGCATCCACCCACGCATGCATTCACGCACCCACCCACGCACTCACCCACGCACCCACACACCCACCCACGCACCCACCCACGCACCACCCACGCACTCACCCACGCACCCACACACCCACCCATGCACCCACCCACCCACGCACCCACCCACGCACCCACCCACGCATCCACCCACGCACCCACCCACGCACTCACCCACGCACCCACCCACGCACCCACACACCCACCCACGGACCCACCCACGCACCCACCCACGCACCCACACACCCACCCACCCACCCACACACCCACCCACGCACGCACCCACGCACCCACACACCTACCCACGCACCCACGCACCCACATACCCACCCACGCACCCACCCACGCACGCGTGCACCCACCCGTCTCGCAGTCGCCCCCCGCGAATCCCGGGGGGCAGTCGCAGCGGTACGAGGCGACGCCGTCCACGCACTTGCCTCCGTTGTGGCAGGGGCTGGAGGAGCACTCGTCAACATCTGGCAGGCGAGGACACAACGACTCATGATTCACCCCCCACTACACCGCCCCCCACCGCACCCCTCCACTACACCGCCCCCCACCCCCCCCCACCGCACCCCTCCACTACACCGCCCCCCACCGCACCCCTCCACTTCGGTATATCCTAGCGGCTCAATAACGATTTATCTCCCTCTTAGTGCGTCACGGTGGCTATGAGATGTTAACTACCTCGCCTGGTATACAGGAGGTCGTGGGATCGATCCTGACCCTGACGCCTGCTGCTGCTGTATATTTGGAGTTTGCGTGTCTCTCTCTCTCTCTCTCATCATCATCATCACGGTGGCTATGAGATGTTAACTACCTCGCCTGGTGTACAGGAGGTCGTGGGTTCGATCCCGACCCTGACGCCCGCTGCTGTATATTTGGAGTTTGCGTGTCTCTCTCTCATCATCATTATCACGGTGGCTAGGAGATGTTAACTACCTCGCCAGGTATGCAGGAGGTCGTGGGTTCGATCCCGACCCTAACGCTTGCTGCTGTATATTTGGAGTTTGCGTCTCTCTCTCTCTCTCCCCCCGTGGATTTTTCTCGGGGACCTCCGATATTTTTCCCCTCCACATTTAGAATCAACATCACCAGTAATTGGCTGCTACAAATGTCCACGCGACGACGATGATGACGACGATGATGATTATAATCCCACGTCGCTGAACTATCGCTTGTAAATAGTTCGGGTCGCTTCTGACAAAGAGCGACAAAAATACAAAAACAAAGTTAATAGTTGTATGGTTTAGTCTCTCTCTCTGCGTCATTCATTGATTTGCGTAGCGGGCAGCAGAGATGCCCTTAGTCTCGTCGAGTCTCTCCGTGTGGTGGGTGGGGTGGGGGGTTGTAGGGGGTGGGTGGTGGTGATGATGGTGATGGTGGTGGTGATGGTGGTGGTGATGATGGTGGCGGTGGTGGCGGTGGTGATGGATGGTGATTTGTGGTGATGGCGGTGGTGGTTGGTGGTGGTTGGTGGTGATGGTGGTGGCAGTGATGGTGGTGATGGTGGTGGCGGTGGTGGCGGTGGTGGCGATTGGTGGTGATGGTGGTGATTGGTGGTGGTGGTGGTGGTGATGGTAGTGGTTGGTGGTGATGGTGGTGATGGTGGTGGTGATGTTGGTGGAGATGGTGGTGGTGATAGTGATGGTGGTGATGGTGATGGTGGTGATTGGTGGTGATGGTGATGGTGGTGATGGTGGTGATGGTGGTGGTGGTGATGGTGGTGGTGATGGTGATGGTGGTGGTGATGGTGGTGGTGATGATGGTGGTGGTGGTGGTGATGGTGGTGATGGTGGTGATGATGGTGGTGGTGATGGTGGTGATGGTGGTGGTGGTGATGGTGGTGGTGATGGTGGTGGTGATGGTGGCGATGGTGGTGATGGTGGTGGTGATGGTGGTGATGCTGGCGGTGGTGGTGATGGTGGTGGTGGTGGTGGTGATGGTGGTGATGATGATGGTGGTGGTGATGGTGGTGGTGATGGTGGTGATGGTGGTGGTGATAGTGGTGGTGATGATGGTGGTGGTGGTGATGCTGGTGGTGATGGTGGTGATGGTGGTGGTGGTGATGCTGGTGGTGATGGTGGTGGTGGTGATGATGGTGGTGGTGGTGGTGGTGATGGTGGTGGTGATGGTGATGGTGGTGCTGATGGTGGTGGTCATGGTGGTGGCTGTGGACCCCGCACCTGTCTCGCAGAGCGGGCCCAGGAAGCCCGGCTCACAAGCGCACAGGAACGAGTCGAAGCCATCCTCGCACCGTGCTCCATTCTGGCACGGATTCGGCTCGCAGTCGTCAATGTCTGCAAGGAGACGCGGGGAGAGAGACAGGCACAGAGAGACAAAGAGAGACACAGACACACAGAGAGACAGAGAGAGAGACACACACAGACACAGAGAGACAGGCACAGAGAGACACAGACACAGAGAGACACAGAGAGACACAGAGAGAGACACAGAGAGACACAGACACAGAGAGAGACACAGAGAGACACAGAGAGACACAGACACAGAGAGACACAGAGAGAGACACAGAGAGACAGAGAGAGACACACACAGACACAGAGAGACAGACACAGAGAGACACAGAGAGACACAGAGAGACACAGACACAGAGAGACAGACAGAGAGAGACACAGACACAGAGAGACACAGAGAGACACGGACACAGAGAGACAGAGAGAGAAACACAGACACTGGTGAGCTGTGTGGGGTTTCGTGCTCTCTGCGAGTGAGAAATGTCTCTCCCCATGGGAACCGCGTTTAGCCCCCAAGCCACCGTTCATCGACGCCCCCCGCGACACTCGCCACGTGACACTCGCCACGCGCAGGCCCTCGGCCACGTGACACTCGCCACGTGACACTCGCCACGTGCAGGCCCTCGGCCATGTGACACTCGCCACGCGCAGGCCCTCTGTGACACTCGCCACGTGACACTCGCCACGTGCAGGTCCTCGGCCACGTGACACTCGCCACGTGACACTCGCCACGTGCAGGCCCTCCGTGACACTCGCCACGTGACACTGGCCACGCGCAGGCCCTCGGCCACGTGACACTCGCGACGTGACACTCGCCACGCGCAGGCCCTCGGCCACGTGGGCCGTGGTGAGCGATCGAACTCGTGCGCTCGCCCCGTCCTCCCCAGCGATGCCCGTCGATTGCCGTCGGCAGGACGAGAGAGGCGAACAAACGAACCAAAACACTTGTTGTTCCGAGCCGTGAAATTTGCATCGCCCTTCGGTTTTCTTGTTGCTTCTCCTTTCTCTTCTTCTTCTTCGTGGCGAATGGCGGTTGTTGTTGTGTATATGTGTGTATGTATGTGTATGTGCTCGCTAACAGCACTTGCCCCTACAGTCTGTTAAGGCTATATGGGGTATCTTTGATCTTTGTCTTTGTGTATGTGTGTATGTGTGTGCATGTGTGTGTATGTGTGTGTATGTGTGTGTATGTGTGTGTATGTATGTGTGTGTTTGAACTTCTTTCGCACCGTACGTCGCCAACCGTGCGAATCACGCATGGAATTTCGCTACCGATATTACAATTTCATACTTAAATTTTCTTCTTCTTCTTCCTCCTCCTCCTCTTTTTATTCCTCTTCTTCTTCCTCCTCCTCCTCCTCTTTTTATTCTTCTTCTTCTTCCTCCTCCTCCTCCTCCTCTTTTTATTCCTCTTCTTCTTCTTCTTCTCATTTTATTCCCACCCCTTCCGAAACGTCAATCTCGCCCATCGTCGCATTAGACCTTGGCCATGCGAAACAACAATATCTCGGCCTAGCGACCAACAGATATCCATCAACACAGCCCCCCACCGCCGTGCCATCGTCCAGCGAGCCAACTCACTTCACGCCTTCAACATTCAATCACGATCACGTGGGGGGGCGTGCTGGACAGAGGGTGGGGGGCCGGGTGGGTTGGGGTTATGGGGGTGGGGGTGCAGGGGCGGGGGTGGTGGGGGTTATGGGGGTGGGGGTGAGTAAGAGGAGTGTGTGGGTGGAGGGGCGGGGGGGTGGGTGGGGGTTATGGGGGTGGGGATGGAGGGGCGGGGATGGGTCGGAGGAGGATGGGGGGGTCGACCCCTCATCACGCTCTTCGTTGGGGCTGCCCGTGGGTCCGAGTGGGGGGAGGGGGGCAGGCTGGTGATGCGGTGTAACGCACGAGAGCCCGTTCCGATTTCACGCATCATTACGCAATGATTCCATCCCCCGCCTCCGCAGTGAGGCGCGCACACGCACGCGGCCGATGAACGGGGAGGAGCGAGCACGCGCCCCTATTGTGTCGGGGTGGGGGGGGGGGGGTCCCCACCGGTCACCTCGTGCCACGCGGTCCACTGCTGTATGACTGCCTCCGTCGGCGCCACGGTGGCTAGGAGATGTTAACTAACCTCGCCTGGTATACAGGAGTTTGTGGGTTCAATCCCGACCCTGACGACGCCTGCTGCTGTATATTAAGAGTTTGCGTGTCTCTCTCTCATCATCACGGTGGCTAGGAGATATTAACTACCTCGCCAGGTATACAGGAGTTCGTGGGTTCGATCCCGACCCTGACGACGCCTGCTGCTGTATATTTGGAGTTTGCGTGTCTCTCTCTCCCCGTGGTCGCGTGGATTTTTGTCCTGGTCCTGCGGTTTTTCCCTCCACATTTATAATCGACATCGCACGTTTATAGGTATTTATCTTGCTGCTGCTGCTGCTGCTGCTATGAATGCCCACGTGATCACGATAAGCCCACTTCGTTGAGGCTATCGTTTGCGATAGCCAGGGTCGCTTTTGACAAAAGCGTTACGTATCTCAGTGGGGCCTTCACCGGTAAATTAAAAAAAAAACTAATTTATTTTTATCCACCCGGGCCGGCTGGCTGACCAGGCGCCTCCAGCGATGAGGAGCGAGCGGATGGACGCGGATAATTATCATCATCATCATCACTCCCTCCGGGGGCGGTCGATAAAATAGCAACTCACTCCGTGGGTAAGTCAACATGTGCTGCGTGTCACGTTTAGCATGTCGCGTGTCACGTCACAAGCGAGTTCCAAAACCCCCGGTCGCGTGGAGGTTGACTGGGATCATCGCCATCACGGGGACCAAGTGCAGTTGCACCGCCTGCGCGCCAGATAGCGGCACGTGACGCCGCGTCGCGCGTCGCGTCAACGCGCCGTTTAACGTCTCGTTCGCGTGACACGTGGTGGGCTCGTCACGTCAACGTGTCGCACGTCACGTGATAGTGTCGCGTGCGTCACGTGATGGTGTCGCGTGCGTCACGTGAACGTGTCGCGTGCGTCACGTGATAGTGTCGCGTGCGTCACGTGATGGTGTCGCGTGCGTCACGTGATAAGTGTCGCGTGCGTCACGTGAACGTGTCGCGTGCGTCACGTGAACGTGTCGCGTGCGTCACGTGATAGTGCCGCGTGCGTCACGTGATAAGATCCGCGTGCGTCACGTGATAAGTGTCGCGTGCGTCACGTGATAAGTGTCGCGTGCGTCACGTGATAAGTGTCGCGTGCGTCACGCACTGATCTCACAGTCGTTCCCCGTGACGCCGGCGGGACACGAGCAGGCGTAGCGCGTGAGTTTGTTCTCGCACGAGCCGCCGAATCGGCACGGCGCAGACTCACACGGCGGGTTCCGCTGGGTCACTGCGGGGCGACACGTCGTCGTCGTCATCATCATCAGCAGCAGCAGCAGCAGGAGCATTATCATCATCAGCAGCAGCATCAGCAGCATCATCATCACCATCATTATCATCAACGCCATCAGCAGCATCATTATTATCATCAGCAGCAGCAGCATCGTAATCAACATCATAATCATCAGCAGCATCACCAGCAATGACAATCTAGCCCGAAAACAGGTTGAAATTATTGTTGTTGTTATTACTAAGATTATTTTATATTCTCGTGTGTGCATGGCAGCAAATGCTGTTCTTCAGGAACTCAATGCCAATGTCGAGGTCTCCTGCTGCTGCTGCTGCTGACGCGACGAAAAAGCTTCAGCAGAGATACACAGAGAGAGACAGAGAGAGAGACACAGAGAGAGAGACACACAGAGAGAGAGAGACAGAGACAGAGCGAGACAGAGAGAGAGACAGAGAGACACAAAGTGAGAGACACAGAGAGACACAGAGACAGAGAGAGACACACAGAGACAGAGAGATACAGAGAGAGAGACACAGATAGAGAGACACACAGAGAGAGACAGAGGGAGAGACACAGAGACAGAGAGACACAGAAACAGAGAGACACAGAGAGAGAGAGAGACAGAGAGAGAGACACAGAGACAGAAAGAGAGACACAGAGAGACACAGACAGAAAGAGAGACACAGAGAGAGAGACACACAGAGACAGAGAGAGAGACAGAGAGAGACAGAGAGTAACACAGAGACAGAAAGAGAGACAGAGAGAGAGAGACACAGAGACAGAAAGAGAGAGACAGAGAGAGACACACAGAGACAGAGAGAGAGACAGCGAGAGAGACACAAAGACAGAGAGACACAGAGAGAGAAACAGAGAAAGAGACACAAAGACAGAGAGAGAGACACAGAGAGAGTTCGCGTCCTGTCGCTCTTCCTCCTCCTCCTCATCCGCCGTTGAAGCAGCGCAGACCGCAGTGGCTTTACCGTAGGTCCATACTCTTTGGTTCTTTCGGTAAAGTCACGTAGGTAGAAAAATAAAATAAAACAAAAATAATACATCACGTTTCGATCGCAACACAAGCGGACGACCGCTTCTACCCACGTGACTTTACCGAAAGAACCAAAGAGTATGGATTCCTGCAGTCACGAAAGCTTCAAATCAAGATTTTACGTAGGTCCATAGTTATTACGATGATGATGACGACGATGATTGTAGAGTGCGCACCTTCGTACTGCACGATGAATCCGCCGCCGACGAGGGAGAAGTCGCTGGTGAAGAGGAGCCGCGCGGCGCCTTGGCCTGCCAGCTCCCCGTAGCGCGACGCGTTCGTCCCGCACAGCAACTCGCTCACGCCCGACGCAGGGATCGAGATCAGCAGCCTGGGGCACGCGGATGACGACGATGATGATGACGATGATGATGATGACGACGATGATGATGACGACGATGATGACAACGATGATGACGATGATGATGATGACGATGATGATGATGACGATGATGATGACGATGATGACAATGATGATGATGATAATGATGATGACGATGATGTTGACGACGATGATGATGATGATGACAATGATGATGACGATGATGATGACGACGATGATGTTGATGATGACGACGACGATGATGATGATGATGACGATTATCGTGACGATGATGACGATGATGGTGACGATAATGATGACGACGATGTTGATGATGACGACGATGATGATGATGACGATGATGATGACGATTACAGCGATGATGATGATGATGACGATGATCATAAAGGTGACAATGACGATGATGACAGTTATGAAGATGATGATGAAAATGACGACGATGACGATGATGGCGATGATGACGATGATCATGAAGATGACGATGACAGTGATGATGTTGATGATGATGATGACGAAAGAACGGTTATATCGTCACGTTTGTTCATCACGTGACAGCTTTATTAATCAGCTGTGTCGGGTGGAGGAGGCCGAATGACACATACTATGATGATGCTGATTGTGATCATATTGGTGACTATGATGATGATGGTGATCATGATTGTGATCATGTTGGTGACTATGATGGCAGTGATAATGATTGTGATCATGTTGGTGACTATGATGATGATGGTGATAATGATTGTGATCATGTTGGTGACTATGATGATGACGGTGATAATGATTGTGATCATGTTGGTGACTATGATAATGATGGTGATAATGATTGTGATCATGTTGGTGACTATGATAATGATGACAATGACTGCGATCATGTTGGTGACTATGATGATGATGGTGATAATGATTGTGATCATGTTGGTGACTATGATGATGATGGTGATTGTGATCATGTTGGTGACTATGATGATGATGGCGATTGTGATCATGTTGGTGACTATGATGATGATTGTGATCATGTTGTTGACTATGATGATGATAATGAGTGTGATCATATTCTTGGTTCTTTCGGTAAAGTCACGTTGAAGGGAAGCAATAAAATAATAAAATATATATTAAACAATATTTATATATTTTATTATTTTATTGTTTCCCTTCAACGTGACTTCACCGAAAGAACCAAGAATATGAATTACTGCAGTCACGAAAGCTTTAAATCAAGAGTGTGATCATGTTAGTGACTATGATGATGATGATGTTGATAATGATTGCGATCATGTTGGTGGCTATGATGATGATGACAATGATTGTGATCATGTTGGTGACTATGATGATGATGGTGATAATGATTGTGATCATGTTGGTGACTATGATGATGATGGTGATAATGATTGTGATCATGTTGGTGACGATGATGATGGTGATTGTGATCATGTTGGTGACTATGATGATGATGGTGATTGTGATCATGTTGGTGATTATGATGATGATTGTGATCATGTTGTTGACTATAATGATGATAATGAGTGTGATCATAGTCTTGGTTCTTTCGGTAAAGTCACGTTGAAGGGAAATAATAAAATAATAAAATATATATTTAACAATATATTTTTACATATATTTTATTATTTTATTGTTTCCCTTCAACGTGACTTTACCGAAAGAACCAAGAATATGAATCACTGCAGTCACGAAAGCTTTAAATCAAGAGTGTGATCATGTTGGTGACTATGATAATGATGATGATAATGATTGTGCAGTGTTCGACACCCGCGCCTCGCAGCCACAAAGTCCCTGGGTTCGATTCCCGACTCGGGCGCCTTGCTGTGTGTGATGTTTCTGTTCTCCCACTGTTCCACAACGTGTGAGTGGGTGAGTGAGTGAGCGAGCGAGTGAGTGAATGAGTGGAGTTTGTGTCCCCACGTTCTGCGTGGGCTTCCTCCGCCTTCTCACATTCGTTCGCTTGCGTTCATTCATTCGCTTGTTGCGACACGTGAACACAAATAAGAATACGTTTTTACCCCTTCTGGCAATGAAACAGGATGTGTTAAGATGGTCAAACGCCAAATAGGAACCTTTTTGCAAGGGATCGCGTCTGCATTGACCACACACACGGTACTTGCGGTGAACATGGAAACAAACACGCTCTGATAATACGAGGGCATTGTCTGATTGGCCTACGAGTGTCAGAGCATAGAGCGGCAGTACAAGGGCAATGCCACACGTGTCAGGACACTGATGGCTCTGGGTTGAGCAGTTACATCATGGGACGACAATAATAATACAAAACACTAATGACGACGATGGTGATGACGACGATGATGACGATGACGACGATGACGACTATGATGACGATTATGACGATGATGACGTCATGACGATGATGGTGACGATTAACGACGACGATGATGACAACGATGACGACGATCGTGACGACGACGATGACGACGACGACGACGACGAAGCACGTGGCCCGCTCACCTGTCGAAGATGCACGTCTCGTGCGGCTCCACCTGCAGGAGCGTGACCCTCAGAGACACCAAGTCAAGGGGCCCCGCGGGGATGAGCCACTCGCAGCTGGCGTTGTTGGGGTACTGCCCGGGGTATCCCACCGAGAAGACCTGGCCCGCCACGTCCTCCTCCAGGCCGCCGCACGGCGCCTGGGCCCTCGTCGGCCCCAGCCAGCAGCAGCAGCAGCAGCCCCACGCCGCTGGGGGGAGGGGAGAACAGAGCACGGAGGAGGTGGAGGAGGTGGTGGTGGTGGGGAGGAATGAAAGCGACGAGATGTTAACTACCTCGCCCGGTGTACAGGAGGTCGTGGATTCGATCCCGACCCTGACGCCTGCTGCTGTATATTTGGATTGTGCGTGTCTCTCTCTCATCATCATCATCATCATCACGGTGGCTCGGAGATGTTAACGCCATCGCCCGGTACACAGGAGGTCGTGGGTTCGATCCCGACCATGACACCTGTTGCTGTATATTTCGCGTCTCCGTGTCTCTCTATCTCTCTCTCCCCGTGGTGAGATGTTGACTACATCACCTGGTACACAGGAGGTCGTGGGTTCGATCCCGACCCTGACGCCTGCTGTATGAGTTTGCATGTCTCTCTCATCATCATCACGGTGGCTAGGAGATGTTAACTACCTCGCCTGGTACACAGGAGGTCGTGGTTCGATCCCGACCCTGACGCCTGCTGTATGAGTTTGCATGTTTCTCATCATCATCACGGTGGCTAGGAGATGTTAACTACCTTGCCTGGTATACAGGAGGTCGTGGGTTCTATCCCGACCCTGACGCCTGCTGTATGAGTTTGCATGTCTCTCTCTCATCATCACGGTGGCTAGATGTTAACTACCTCGCCTGGTATACAGGAGGAGGTCTTGTGTTCGATCCCGACCCTGACGCCTGCTGCTGTATATTTGGAGTCTGCGTGTCTCTCTCTTCCCGTGGTCACTGCGTGGATTTTACTCCAGGTCCCCCGGTGGTTTCCCCTCCGCGTTTACGACTGAACATCACCACGCGTTTACATGATTTGGCTGCCGCTATGAATGTCCACGAGATGATGATGATGATGACGAAGATAAGCCGCCACTTGGCTGAGCGATCACAACACACAAACGTTAAGTCCCAGAACTCACCGATCAACCGGTAGAGGAGCAGCGGATTTCCACTGACGCTGCCGCCCTTCCTGCGGCTGACGAACATCCTTTGCGAGGGTTCGACTCCTGGACGGGCCCACGGACTCCTCGAGACGTCCACCACCACCACCACCACCCCTCCCGGTCACCCCCTCGCTGCTCCCCCGTCCACCCCCAACGTGAGACGAGAGACGCACGGACGCTCACGGGGGGGCGAGCGATGAGACGTGGACGTCTCCGGATAGCCTGGACACTGATGGGTGTGGTGGAGCAGAGGAGGAGGAGGGGGGGGGGGGCTCCTCTTCTTTGCCATCATCGTGGCCGAGAGCTCTCAACCCCCACATCGATCCCCTCGGCCACTCCAAAGACGTCGGGCAAAGGTGGTGGTGGGGGGGGGGGAATGGAGAAGGGGTCACCACCGCCTCGAACGAGTCAACAACTTCACACACAAAAACAACTTCACTCGTCGATTCCTCGCCACTGGCGGTGGTCGAGGGGAGGTCGGTGGGATGGGGGGTGGGGGGGATGTGGGGGGAGGGGATGGGGGGTGGTGGGGGGATGGGTAGGGGGATATGGGAGGGGGGGGGGCTATCTTATGACCTTTGACCGATCCGTCTCGTCCACGCGCAACCGCGTGCAGTGCAGGTCAAAGCGTCGTTCTCCTGAAGCCCTGGCGGGCGGGACGCTGCGTGTCCACCACTCGCCCGCTCCACCTAATGGGCGACTTTGGGTCACCCGCTCACTCGCCCATTCGCCACCCCCCCCCCCCCCCACGGGGGATCGCGTAGTCTCCCAGCACGCTCACCACGTGTTGTCAATCGCGTTTAAATCTGGATGGGAAAACTACTTTAGAAGTGATTGTTTATCTTGTGGTGTTGCTATTCCTCCTCCTGCACCTCCGATTAGCGCGGTAGGGTACGTACGGTGCAAAGAAAGTTCAACAGACATTTAAAACAACTTTAAAAAAAAGTTTTTTACCAGGTAAGTCCCACTAAGCTATATAGGTTTTTTGTTTTTTTAGAAGCGACCTGGTCATCACAAATGATAGCCCAACGAAGTGGCTTATCACGCGGACATTTATAGCAGCCAAATAACTCTGAACGCGCGATTCTAAACGTGGATGGGAAAATCCGGAGGACCCGGAGAAAAATCCCCGGGACCGCGAGAACACGCAAACTCCAAATACACAGCAACAGCCGTCAGAGTTTGGATCGAACCAACGACCTCCTGCATACCAGGCGAGGTAGTTAACATCTCATAGCCACCGTGATGATGATGAGAGAGAGAGAGAGGCACGCAAACTCCAAATACACAGCAACAGCCGTCAGAGTTTGGATCGAACCAACGACCTCCTGTATATCAGAAGAGGTAGTTAACATCTCATAGCAACCGTGATGATGATGATGATGAGAGAGAGACACGCAAACTCCAAATACACAGCAACAGCCGTCAGAGTTTGGATCGAACCAACGACCTCCTGCATACCAGGCGAGGTAGTTAACATCTCATAGCCACCGTGATGATGATGAGAGAGAGAGAGAGAGGCACGCAAACTCCAAATACACAGCAACAGCCGTGAGAGTTTGGATCGAACCAACGACCTCCTGCATACCAGGCGAGGTAGTTAACATCTCATAGCCACCGTGATGATGATGATGATGAGAGCGAGAGAGAGAGACACGCAATCTCCAAATACACAGCAACAGCCGTCAGAGTTTGGATCGAACCAACGACCTCCTGCATACCAGGCGAGGTAGTTAACATCTCCTAGCCACCGCGGCGACCACACACACCGTGCTAATCGGAGAGGCGCAGTGCTCATGGGGACGCTTACCTAGGAAGGGACGCGCGCGTTCCGAATCGAGCAATCTCGCCTCTTGCCAAATCGCAAGAGGCGGGGGACAGCTGCTGCTGTTGTTGTTGCTGCTGTTGTTGTTGTTGTTGCTGCTGTTGTTGTTGCTGCTGTTGTTGTTGTTGTTACTGTTGGTGCTTCGTGAGATATCGCGGACTCTCGAAGTGCGCGAGGGGGGGAGGGCGAGAGGGGGGGCGAGAAAGGGGGGGCGAGAGAGGGGGGGGGGCGAGAGGAGGGGAGAGGGGGGGCGAGAGAGGGGGGGAGAGAGGGGGGGCGAGAGGGGAGGGGCGAGAGAGGGGGGGGCGAGAGAGGGGGGGGCGAGAGGAGGGGAGAGGGGGGGGAGAGAGGGGGGGGCGAGAGAGGGGGGGCGAGAGGGGGGAGCGAGAGAGGGGGGGCGAGAGAGGGGGGGCGATAGGAGGGGAGAGGGGGGGCGAGAGAGGGGGGGCAAGAGAGGGGGGGCGAGAGGGGGGGCGAGAGAGGGGGGGGCGAGAGAGGGGGGCGAGAGGGAGGAGGGCGAGGGGGGGGGCGAGAGAGGGAGGGGGGCGAGAGAGAGGGGGGGCGAGAGGAGCGATCGCTCCTCTCGCTGAGAGTGGCTTTCGGAATGTTCTTGTCTCCCCTCTCCCGCGGGGTTCCTCTTGAGCAGAAAAAGAGCAGCCCTCGAATTATCCCAATCGATTGGCAGCTAACGACACGCAGACAAAGATGCCCCGTGTAGCTTTAACAGACTGTAGGGGCAAGTGCTATTAACGAGCTGCACCTATGAAGGCCGGCACGGCACACGAGAGGGGTGGGTGACCAGCACCACGCCCGACCGCCTTTGTCTCCCCAACTACGATGTTCACACACCGCGCCAGGTACTCATTTGAGGCCGAGTGGACCTAGGGGAAGTCCAGAACCGGTTCAGATAATCGTCACTGATGTTGTTGGCCGTAAGCGATAATCGAACTCGGGTCGCCGGGTTCGTAGCGCAGCGCAGCGCTAACCACTGCGCCATGAAGTGGCTTATCGTGTGGAAATGTGAAGTAGCCAAATACTCTAAATACGTAATACTTGTACATACTGGACATCTGTGAAAAATAGCTTTATAGCTCATCGGATTCCTCCGGTGTAAATATTCTGCCTTAGGCCCCATCCCTCCTCATTCGGCTGATCGTGAGAGGTGGCGACGATTTGAGGAGGGTGGGGGGGAGAGTTGGAGGCCTCCATCCAGCAGTGGATAGACAACGACGCGAGAGCGATGAACTTCGCGAGGGGAAAGAGAAGCGCGCGCGACTGTGGCCGAGTGAGAACACAGGCATCTTTATTATTAATATAATCGTCGTCGTCGTTGTTGTTGATGTTGTTGATACTCGAGCGCGGCACCCAACGGGGCCCATTCGCAAGCGGCCACCGACAAAGCCGACAGCGACGACGAATGCGTCACTCTGTCGCCCACAACGCCGTGCTTCGCCGCCCGCCATAGCAACGTGGAATTAACACCGATCATTGTTTTTTGTTTGTTCCCGAGAGAGGGGCGGGCCAGGTGGGGGGGGGGGGGGGGGCAACAGCTGAGCTGAGCAACCACCCCTCCTGTGCCCACCTCCTCCAGGCATATGTTGAGCAGGTAGGCCCACAGGTAGACCCACAGGTAGACCGACAGGTAGACCGACAGGTGACCCACAGTTAAGCCCACAGGTAGACCCACAAGTAGGCCCACAGGTAGACCTACAGGTAGGCCCGCAGGTAGACCAACAAGTAGGCCTACAGGTAGACTTACAGGTAGACCTACAGGCAGGCCCACAGGTAGACCCACAGGTAGGTCCACAGTTAAGCCCACAGGTAGGCCCGCAGGTAGACCTACAGGTAGGCCCGCCGGTAGACCTACAGGTAGGCCCACAGGTAGGCCCACAAGTAGGCCCGCAGGTAGACCCGCAGGTAGGGCTACAGGTAGTCCCGCAGGCAGGCCTGCAGGTAGACCCGCAGGCAGGCCCACAGGCAGGCCCACAAGTAGACCCACAGGTAGGCCCACAGGTAATCCCGCAGGTAGGCCCACAGTTAAACCCACAGGTAGGCCCACAGGCAGGCCCACAGGTAGACCCACAGGTAAGCCCACAGATAGACCCACAGGTAAGCCCACAGGTAGGCCCACAGGTAGACCCACAGGTAGGCCCGCAGGTAGGCCCACAGGTAGTCCCGCAGGTAGCCCCGCAGGCAGGCCCACAAGTAGACCCACAAGTAATCCCGCTAGTAGTCCCGCAGGCAGGCCTGCAGGTAGGCTCACAGGTAGGCCCACAGGCCCGTGTTTTGGCCAGTTGGCATAAGGCAGAAAAATATTTGTGTAAATAGGACGATAACGATGATCTTTTGGCAGACGTGGCAAAACGTAGGCGGGCAGGCACACAATGGCCAGCTGTTTCATGGAAGCACCGCCGCTAACTTTACCGGAATAGCCACTTCTTCCGAAATCCTTTCCACTCTCCACCCATCCCGTGTCCCCTGTGCAGCCCTGAAGAGTCTTAACGTTTATTTTGTTATTATTGTTGTTATTCTTGGTTCTTTCGGTAAAGTCACGTAGAAGGGAAACATTGAAATACACACCTGATGATGATGATTGCTTGTGTTGCAGTCGAAACGTCGTGAGAATTGTATTGTTTTATATTTTTATTATTTTATTGTTTCCCCTTCTACGTGACTTTACCGAAAGAACCAAGAATGTTTATTTTGTTGTTGTTGTTGTTTACTGCGGAACGCTAAAACGCACAAGGGAATGGCCTCCACCCCTCCCCCCGCCACCCCCTCCCGTTATCCGCGGCAATGTATCGCAGATCCTATTATCCGCGAGGCGTATCCGCGGTGTTCACTCCTCCGCTCGTCTCTCGGAAAGGAACGGTGATAAAATTGGGACGCATTTGTGAAAATGCGCATCAACAACAATGGGAGCTCTGCATGCCGGTGAGAGAGAACGGTGAGTCGGTCAGTACCCGCGGATAAGGAGTTCGTGGAGCTGCGGCGCGATTCCACTCAACCGCGTGGAAACTTGCGGATAACAGGAATGCCGTTCCAACGCAATGCAGCACGGTACTGAATGAGGGGGGAAAAAAAGCAACCTCGGACAATCGCGGATAACGGGACGAGTAAGTGGCGCGCGATCACACTATTACAGCGGATAATAGGAGTCGCGGATAACAGGGGCCACGGATAATAGGAGTTCTGCTGTGCATACGGACGGACTGTGTAACAACATCTCGTGGAGAAGAAAACATCATTCTGACATTTTGTTAATAAATAATTGGGGGGGGGGGGGTTGCCCCCTCCCTTCTTTGGAAAATTCGACAAATTGATTTTTTTTTTTAACAAGACGCTTCAATTTGTCAGGCCCGAACGCAGCGCCCCGTATCTGTGTCTCGCGCGAATATCCACTCGATGGCGAGGAGAGATAATTTCAATTCATCCTCCTGGAAGTTGCCTCCGAACGAAAGACCAAATCGCTTAGTCGCATGAATAAATAATAACACCACACGCGCACAACCACCCCCTCCCCACCCTCCCCACCACACCACCGTCTTAAATTACCGCAGCCGACATCCTATCACATACAACCTTTTTGCTCTGTACAAAATATTCACGGCGGGTTTTAATTGTATTATTATTTATACACGAGTGGCAAACGTACGTTTGAAGAAAATAAAAAAATATGACTCGCGGTACGTCGGTAGCGGTGTGGCAGCTCATTTTGCAGCGTGTTGTAATTTTTTTCTTTTGAAACGTAGAATTTGCTGCAAATTCACGGCACGACCAGCTGCCAAGCCGCATATATTTACACGGGTGAATTGATTTCACGCGTTGCTCGGCAAGTGACTCGATCGTAATCGTCGCCACCGTCGTCATCGTCGTCGTCACTGTTTGTCCAACGATTCACATCTCCGCGAGAACGTTTATTATTCCACGTCATGCAGCGAGCGTGCAGCTATCGAGCGCGCAGGCGGTGCAACTGCGCCGGCAAACCTCACGGGGTCAGAGGTGAGGGCCCAGGGGCCCAGGGCAATCACGCTCCGCCGCCGATGATCGTGCACACAGACCCCCACGGATGCACACAGAGACTCGTAGACATACAAGACCCCACTGACTTTACACAGAGGTTCACAGATTCACATGGAGACCCGTACGCTTACATACAGACTAAATGCCTTTGCGTCGTTATCGGCCAGAGCTTGCCCCGCAGCTCATTTCTCAGGCGAGACCTCAAATATAGCTTGCGCAGAGTACAGACGACGCGCAAAGACACATCCACCGCTTGGCTTCATGGTCCATTGGGGAAAGTGCTGTCAGCGAGCAACCTATTAAGGCCGGCAGGGCGCACGAGGCTGCGCGTGGCCAGCACCACGCCGATGGTTTTACACAGGGCACCAGGCACTCGTTTAAGGCTGAGTCAACCTAGAGGAGGAACGTGATGGGTTCCGATAGCACCCGCCGCTGACCTCGAGCGTGGCTGGGAACGGAACGGGCGTGCCGGCCACCGCGACTTCGATTATGGAGGGCCCGCTCCCGATTCAAGGCGGCCCACCGGTGCGTTGCAGACGCCCACAGCGGGACAAGCGACCCCGCTTTGAGCGGGGACTTTGGGGGGCGTCTCGCTGCGATTTGCCGTCCAGTGCAACTCCGTCCGTGAGAAGAGTTTGCCGTCAATGCATCAACTTGAACATGAATCGAGCCTGGCCGGTTGGTCAATTTATCTCTGGCGCGCGCGCGCGTGTGTGCGTGTGTGTGCGTGTGCGTGCGTGTGCGCGCGTACATATCGAGGGCGTAAATTCCGCGGTCGGTGCTGTTGCAGCCTCTATCGTGGCCATCGTCCATGTTTTATCCACTGCTGGATGAAGGCCCTTTCCCCCCCCCGTACCGCCACGATCCATTTCATCTCCCCACGCATTCGCGGGGATCGCCCGGCGCTCCATCTCCGCGGTGGGACGAGGGTCCTCGATGTCCGTCACGGTAAACCGAGCGCCTCGCCGAGCCATCCTTGGACACGCACGCGTCCCCACACTGCGCAGCCGCACCCGGAGTAACACCCCCCCCCCCCCCCCCCCCCACCGTGCGTACGGGGAGATAACACCCCGGAATAGATTGGAGAACCCACGTCCTCACCTAAGCCCGGCTCCCTTTGTCGTGCACATGATCCACCCTCACTCGTCAATCATGCAGGGTGCCACGGTGGCTAGGAGATGTTCACTACCTCGCCGGGTGTACAGGAGACCGTGGGTTTGATCCCGACCCAGACGCCTGCTGCTGTATATTTGGAGTTTGCGTTTCTCTCTCATCATCATCATCATCACGGTGGCTAGGAGATGTTAACTACTTTGCCTGGTATGCAGGAGGTAGTGGGTTCTTTCCCGACCCTGACCCCTGCTGCTGCTGTATATTTGGAGTTTGCGTGTCTCTCTCTCTTTTCCCGTGGTCGCGTGGATTTGTCTCCGGGTCCTCCGGGGGTCTTTCCCCTCCACATTTAGAGTCAACGTCACCACGCGTTTAGAGCATTTGGCCGCTGGTAGAAATGTCCACGTGATGATGATGATGATAAGCCACTTCGTTGAGCTATCATCTGTGATGGCCAGGTCGCTTCTGAAAAGGAGCTACACAACTCTGTGTTGCCTGACCTGGTAACAACAACGTTGTTTTGCTACAACGACACCTACTTTGCTGTTCTGCACTATGCATCCGTATGTTTACAACAAAGCGTGAATGTTTGGACAAGTTCATTAAGGATTGCTGGATGTAGTTATATATTAATCGTGTAATTATTTGATATATAAAGGTTTCAAATTATATTTTTATATATTCTTGGTTCTTTCGGTAAAGTCACGTTGAAGGGAAAAAAAATAGTAAAATATATAAAACAATAAAATTCTCACAACGTTTCGACTGCAACACAAGCAGTCATCATCAGGTGTGAAAACCAACGGCAAGAACATTTGAAACGTCGTGAGAATTTTATTGTTTTATATATATTTTATTATTTTATTGTTTCCCTTCAACGTGACTTTACCGAAAGAACCAAGAATATGAATCACTGCAGTCAACGAAAGCTTTAAATCAAAAGATATTTTTTTTCTTGAATTTTTGTTTTGAGAAATGTTTTAAAGTTTGGAAATAAAAAGGAAATCTCTCAAATAACTCCTCACCCTCCCCCTCGCACGCTCAACACCAGCGCAGTTGTTCTGAATGGGCCTCTAGGAAGGGCAAGTGAGGTGCGGGAGACTGCAGATTTGCGAGGAATTATATGGGGTGATTTTTATAATTGTATGGGCTTTTTCAAATAATTATATGGGTTTTTTTTTAATAATTGTATTTTTTTATTGTATGGGTTTTTTGGAAAAAATTTTTTGGTGTTTTTTTATAATTGTATGGGTTTTTTTTTTAAGAATATGGATTTTTTTACTGGTAGGAACGAAGTTGTAAACTGAGTGTACCAGCCTGCAATAGATTAATGTGTCCGTCCGTCCGTCCCCTTTCAATACTTTAATGAAGTGAAATCTCGTGATGTTGGGTGTAAAATCAGCAATAGACAGCGCAGAGACTTGAAAAATTCCAATGTTCCTACCAGCCCACCCTGCAGGGACCTGTTATAATTGTTTGGGGTTTTTTTTTTACAATGTTTTTATTTTAAATAATGACCTGGGTTTTTTTTTAAGTACAACCCAAATTGGGGAGGGGGGTGGATGATGGAGAGCGGAAACAGCTGATTTGTACAAATTTAAATTAAGTGCTGATTATAAAAAAGAAAATAAGAAAATAAACATTCGTTTTGGCAAGTGTGGTTATTTTGTCATCGTCACGAGCAAGTCATGCGCCGCGAGGTTAAGTCAATCATCACGTTTGATACGACGATCACGCGCGCTTTCGTTCGGCTTGCAATTTCCGTGTATAAAAGTGCAATTTTTGTGCAATGTCGTTATCATCATTATCATCATTACTATTACTGATGTCAATAAATCGTGTTACAGCGCTCGCTTTTTCCGTTAAGATCCCGATCATTATTTAGGTTTTTTTACCCTCCCACCGGTTCGCAACGGAACGGGGGTGGCTCGTCACGCGGTGGCTCATCACGCGGTGGCTCGTCACGAGCAACCTCGTCACCCGGTGGCTCGTCACGCGGTGGCTCGTCACGCGGTGGCTCGTCACGCGGTGGCTCGTCACGAGGTGGCTCGTCACGAGGTGGGTCGTCACGAGGTGGCTCGTCACCCGGTGGCTCGTCACGAGGTGGCTCGTGACGAGGTGGGTCGTCACGCGGTGGCTCGTCACGAGGTGGCTCGTCACGAGGTTGCTCGTCACGAGGTGGCTCGTCACGAGGTGGCTCGTCACGAGGTGGCTCGTCACGAGGTGGCTCGTCACGAGGTTGCTCGTCTCGTGGTGGCTCGTCACGAGGTGGCTCGTCACGAGGTGGGTCGTCACGAGGTGGCTCGTCACCCGGTGGCTCGTCACGAGGTGGCTCGTGACGAGGTGGGTCGTCACGCGGTGGCTCGTCACGAGGTGGCTCGTCACGAGGTGGCTCGTCATGAGGTGACTCGTCACGAGGTTGCTCGTCACGAGGTGGCTCGTCACGAGGTGGCTCGTCACGAGGTGGCTCGTCATGAGGTGACTCGTCACGAGGTTGCTCGTCACGAGGTGGCTCGTCACGAGGTGGCTCGTCACGAGGTGGCTCGTCACGAGGTGGCTCGTCACGAGGTTGCTCGTCACGAGGTGGGTCGTCACGAGGTGGCTCGTCACGAGGTGGCTCGTCACGAGGTGGCTCGTCACGAGGTGGCTCGTCACGCGGTGGCTCGTCACGAGGTGGCTCGTCACGAGGTGGGTCGTCACGAGGTTGCTCGTCACAAGGTGGCTCGTCATGAGGTGACTCGTCACGAGGTTGCTCGTCACGAGGTGGCTCGTCACGCGGTGGCTCGTCACGCGGTTGCTCGTCACGAGGTGGGTCGTCACGCGGTGGCTCGTCACGCGGTGGCTCGTCACAAGGTGGCTCGTCACGAGGTGGCTCGTCACCCGGTGGCTCGTCACAAGGTGGCTCGTCACGAGGTGGGTCGTCACGAGGTGGCTCGTCACGCGGTGGCTCGTCACGAGGTGGCTCGTCACGAGGTGACTCGTCACGAGGTGGCTCGTCACGAGGTGGCTCGTCACGAGGTGGGTCGTCACGAGGTGGCTCGTCACGAGGTGGCTCGTCACGCGGTTGCTCGTCACGAGGTGGGTCGTCACGAGGTGGGTCGTCACGAGGTGGCTCGTCACCCGGTGGCTCGTCACAAGGTGGCTCGTCACGCGGTGGCTCGTCACGAGGTGGCTCGTCACGAGGTGGCTCGTCACAAGGTGGCTCGTCACGAGGTGGCTCGTCACGAGGTGGCTCGTCACAAGGTGGCTCGTCACGTGGTGGCTCGTCACGAGGTTGCTCATCGCGTGGTGGCTCGTCGCGAATTTCCCCGCCAAAGTGCCTTCCAAACGGTGCGCTTTTGTGCCACACTGCGCTCGCTCGTTAAACCATAGCCGCGCATTTTATGGACTCGATTAAGAGATCTGTTTTACAAGGGCACATTTTTGGGGGGAGGGGGAGGGTGGGCATTCATGCATGCGGCAGATTCATTTAAACAGAGCCCCCCACCCCCCTCCCTCCCCACTCACCCTACACCTCCCCAGAATTCAAAGTATGCCAAAGTTACTCTGACAGGCTCAGCGACCCGTTCCAGGCAACAACAACACAAACCGTCATCTTTTTATTCGTGCCCACGAGTTTGCGCGCGGATGTTTTAGCGACGATCCAGAGGCGTGGGTGAACCGCAGACGATCGGGGAAGGCGGCCGGACACGCGGCGCCGGCAAATTGCCCAAGCTCTGAGGTTCGACATTTGGATGCTTTGGCCAACTCCGTGAATGAGTTTTAAAAAGCCACCGCTGGAAGCGCCGGCAATCGTCGGCGACCGGAAACGCGTAAGCCATGCGGCATCACATTTTTTTTTGTATGCATGTTGAACTTCTTTCACACCGTACGTAGCCAACCGTGCCATTCGGAGGTGCGGGGGAAGGAGAACAACAAGCTAAACACGAAAAAGCAGTTTTAAAGAAATGAGTGTGTCAATCTAGATGATGATTTAAAGGTGCACAGCTCTCAGTGGCTTCCTAATAACGGAAGAGCGTTCCAGACGTCCGCAGAAGCGCGTCTGAAAGCGCCGCGCGATGACGATGCGGCGATCACCGCTTTTGTTTAGTGGCTGAGCCAAAAGTCGCTGCTGCTGCTGCTGCTGCTGTGAGGATGACCGGAGCTCACGCGGTGGTGGTTTATAGATCCTTTACGACATCAGCGAGGTGTTACGGTTCATTTGTGGCGAGCACTTTGTGTGTGTAATGACGGAACACTTCGTGATCGTCGCATAAAACGCCACAAGTCCAAAGCGTATTCGACCGCACGCCATGCACATCGCAGACAGCCATGGTCCCGACCGACGGTACAGCATCGTGCCGTCTTCGCGACCGCCGTAGGCTCTTCGAGCTCCCTGCGAAGGTGACAGAGCCAGAATCGGACTATTTATTCTTACTGGAGGAATCCCAAGGGCTACAAAGCGCTTCATCACCAGATGTCCAGTAGCGACGTTTTGGACCCCCCCCCCGGAAGTTCCAGTGACCCTCTCGCTCCAGATGGGTCACGTTGGCGACGGCGTGACCCCTTGGAGGCGCGACCTCACGGACGGTGCCGATGACCGAGCCGCCCCCACCACACCCCGGTGCACTCGGACCACCGTGTCTCTCCGTGCCCCCCGTCTCGTTCATCAGGACCTCGACCACGCCCCTCGTCGTCGCTTGAAGCCACCCAAGGCTCTTTTGGCCCCCTTGCGCTTGTAACCTTGAACGACGCAAACTCAACCCCCGATTAAGTTGGGAGAGACGAATGGAATTCAAAAGAAGCTCACAGGCAAACGCCACCTTAATGTGAAAGACCCAACGCAGAAGATCCCTGGGGTTTGAACGTCCCCCAGAGTTCGCGGTCCACTCTAAACCGCATACACCGCACAAAGCATGGCAGCATTAGATGCGGATACCTGACGATGCACAAATGGGGAAATAAAAAAAACTCCTCCGGTAGTAGTGTGGCGACTGTGGGTCATCCAGAACGGACCGGAGTACAACATACGTCGACGCAATGGCCCGATCCACAAACACGAAGGAGACATCACAGCGATGATGCACCACTCCGCTGCTCCTGATGCGGTTATCTGGGCTCGACCACCTGCATGTGAAACTGCAGTCGTTGTCCCTCCGTCTATATCAGCAGCCGTACGTGAGAAGATTCGCGAACCAGCACAGTTGAAGCTAAAGGCACAGCGCCCTGCAATTGCTTTGCTCACGCGACTGCTGGCGGACGTGTTCCTCGGCTCGAAGAAGTGTTCCTCGGCTCGAAGAAGTGTTCCTCGGCTCGAAGAAGTGTTCCTCGGTTCGAAGAAGTGTTCCTCGGCTCGAAGAAGTGTTCCTCGGCTCGAAGAAGTGTTCCTCGGCTCGAAGAAGTGTTCCTCGGCTCGAAGAAGTGTTCCTCGGCTCGAAGAAGTGTTCCTCGGCTCGAAGAAGTGTTCCTCGGCTCGAAGAAGTGTTCCTCGGCTCGAAGAAGTGTTCCTCGGCTCGAAGAAGTGTTCCTCGGCTCGAAGAAGTGTTCCTCGGCTCGAAGAAGTGTTCCTCGGCTCGAAGAAGTGTTCCTCGGCTCGAAGAAGTGTTCCTCGGCTCGAAGAAGTGTTCCTCGGCTCGAAGAAGTGTTCCTCGGCTCGAAGAAGTGTTCCTCGGCTCGAAGAAGTGTTCCTCGGCTCGAAGAAGTGTTCCTCGGCTCGAAGAAGTGTTCCTCGGCTCGAAGAAGTGTTCCTCGGCTCGAAGAAGTGTTCCTCGGCTCGAAGAAGTGTTCCTCGGCTCGAAGAAGTGTTCCTCGGCTCGAAGAAGTGTTCCTCGGCTCGAAGAAGTGTTCCTCGGCTCGAAGAAGTGTTCCTCGGCTCGAAGAAGTGTTCCTCGGCTCGAAGAAGTGTTCCTCGGCTCGAAGAAGTGTTCCTCGGCTCGAAGAAGTGTTCCTCGGCTCGAAGAAGTGTTCCTCGGCTCGAAGAAGTGTTCCTCGGCTCGAAGAAGTGTTCCTCGGCTCGAAGAAGTGTTCCTCGGCTCGAAGAAGTGTTCCTCGGCTCGAAGAAGTGTTCCTCGGCTCGAAGAAGTGTTCCTCGGCTCGAAGAAGTGTTCCTCGGCTCGAAGAAGTGTTCCTCGGCTCGAAGAAGTGTTCCTCGGCTCGAAGAAGTGTTCCTCGGCTCGAAGAAGTGTTCCTCGGCTCGAAGAAGTGTTCCTCGGCTCGAAGAAGTGTTCCTCGGCTCGAAGAAGTGTTCCTCGGCTCGAAGAAGTGTTCCTCGGCTCGAAGAAGTGTTCCTCGGCTCGAAGAAGTGTTCCTCGGCTCGAAGAAGTGTTCCTCGGCTCGAAGAAGTGTTCCTCGGCTCGAAGAAGCGTTCCTCGGCTCGAAGAAGCGTTCCTCGGCTCGAAGAAGTGTTCCTCGGCTCGAAGAAGTGTTCCTCGGCTCGAAGAAGTGTTCCTCGGCTCGAAGAAGTGTTCCTCGGCTCGAAGAAGTGTTCCTCGGCTCGAAGAAGTGTTCCTCGGCTAGAAGAAGTGTTCCTCGGCTCGAAGAAGTGTTCCTCGGCTAGAAGAAGTGTTCCTCGGCTCGAAGAAGTGTTCCTCGGCTCGAAGAAGTGTTCCTCGGCTAGAAGAAGTGTTCCTCGGCTAGAAGAAGTGTTCCTCAGCTCGAAGAAGTGTTCCTCGGCTCGAAGAAGTGTTCCTCGGCTAGAAGAAGTATTCCTCGGCTAGAAGAAGTGTTCCTCGGCTCGAAGAAGTGTTCCTCGGCTAGAAGAAGTGTTCCTCGGCTAGAAGAAGTGTTCCTCGGCTCGAAGAAGTGTTCCTCGGCTAGAAGAAGTGTTCCTCGGCTAGAAGAAGTGTTCCTCGGCTCGAAGAAGTGTTCCTCGGCTCGAAGAAGCGTTCCTCGGCTTGAAGAAGTGTTCCTCGGCTAGAAGAAGTGTTCCTCAGCTCGAAGAAGTGTTCCTCGGCTCGGAGGCAGTGCCAGAAAGTCCCTTCGGGAAAGTATTTTTTAGCGACTTCTTCCGGGGGCCGCTGGCAAGACATCTCTGAAGAGGCGTGAGCGAGCACCCCACACTTTACCCCACCACCACCATGACTGCTGCTGTATATTTGGAGTTTGCGCGTCTCTCTCTCTCTCTCCCCGTGGTCGCGTGGATTTTTCTCCGGGTCCTCCGGTTTTCCCCCTCCACATTTACAATCGACGTCACGCGTTTTGGAGCATTTGGCTGCAATAAACGTCCACGTGATTGGGCCACTTCGTTGAGCTATCATTTGTGGATAGCCAGGATGGCTTCTGAAGAAGCGCTACAGAGCTCAGTGGAGCCTTACCTGGTGAGATAAAAAAAACGTTTAGTTGAGTTTTAGTTTTAACTTTCGGGCCGAACGTGTAGCGCCAATTCAGTAACACCGAAGGCTTCGACCATTGACCGGTTCCCCGCGCATCCTCGTCACCTCCTGGGATGAACGGCGCTCGCACCGGAGTGCCTCTCGAAAGGCCCTTTGACCGTGGGCAGCAGGGGGCGGTCGTCCCTCCCGGAATCCTTCACTTCTCCCAGGGTCAGCTGATCCACGATGTCGTCGCTCAGCCCGTTGATGTACACGGAGCTGACCGATTGGTCGGAACGGAGGATCTGTCGAACGGAGGTGACGGGAGCAGCGATTAAAAACGTCGCCGCGTACATCTTAGCGGTTGCGCGCGTACCGGCGCGATGTCCGACGTTTCGCATTACGTGCTTCGGAGCGAAACGCCAGGAATTGCGGCAACACCACACGCGCTACGGCCCAAATGTACCCTGAAGTGCGCACGTGATGTTTAGACAAACCGCACCAGGGACCCATTTAAAGCTGAGTTAACCTAGGTGCCACGAGTTGACTGACTGAGATTTCTGCAATCTAGCTCTCCATTGGAAGACAAAGATCCCCCGTGTAGCCTTAACAGACTGTTGGGGCAAGTGCTGTTAGCGAGCACCTGTGAAGGCCGGCACGGCACACGGGGGGGGTGGGTGGCCAGCACCAACGCCCGGCCGCCTTTGTCTCCCGAGTTGCGATGTTAACACACCGCACCAGGTACTCATTTGAGGCTCAGTAGCCCTAGGGGAGGTCCAGGACCGGTTTAAACAATCGCCACAGGTGTTGGCCGTGAGCGGCAATCGAACCCGGCTCAAAGTCGGGTTCGTAGCGCAGCGTAGTAATTGCTTCACCACCGCTCCCCATTGCAAAAACAAAGACACCCCCGTGTGGCCTTAACGGACTTTTGGGGCAAGTGCTGTGAGCGAGCAGCGCCTACTAAGGCCGGCACGGTACCCATTGCAGACACACACGTGCACACGCACGCGGGTCGCACACACGCACAAAAAAGACCAAAACTCACGCCCGCAGGGCCCGGCCTCACCTGCGCGTGCGCCAGCCGCTTGTGCCAGCCTAGGTGCAGGTCGTCCAGGCTGGCCGCCACCGCCCTGGACTGCACCCCGAGCTCCTGCGAGAAGCGGAGGACGAGGGAAACCGGCACGGAGCCGCATCCACGCTGAAACACATTGGCACCGACTCGCCTCGGTCGCTCGCTCGGATACAAGCCCCGACGAACACCGCTCCGGTTCAGGTTTTGCAAAAGCCGCAGACAATTATTATTATTACTGCTGTTATATTTTTTGTTTGACAAACGTTATTCCGGTTCAGTATCGATTCGCAGGCCTTGCTAGGACCAGGCGCGCGACAGAACCGTCGAGCCGAAACGATCGCAGCTGGCACGTTGCTGAAACAACTTCACTTGTTGGTTGTTGTTGTTGTTGTGAATGTTGTGAATGTTGTGAATGTTGTGATTGTGATGTTGTGTATCACTACCCCGAATGCTACCACAACCCCTATCACTACCCCAACATCTCCTTAACCACTCCCACCTGTCACCACCAAAACTACACCACCACCACCACTTTTCACAACGACCCTGCTCTTCATCACCCCAGCCGCTATCATGCTTTGCAACAATTGTCATCGTCGGTAGGCAAAGCACAAGACAACGCCCCCCCCCTCCTCGGGGCGGGAGTCGAACCCGGGGTGTCCCTTCCCGGCGCGGGGGTCTGCGAGCGTTCACCTTCTCGGCGCACCGCTCCGCGCCCACGACCTCCCCCTCCGGCTCCCTCTGCAGCAGAATCGCCGCCAGGTCGTTGGGCGCCGGCGGCCACGCGGAGCCGTCGGTCGCCCAGCCGCCGTCGCCGTGGGAACTGTTGGGGCGTGCGTGGCGGTGGTGGTGGAGGTCGCGGAGGTCGTGGTGGTGTCTGCCTCCGACTCCGTCGACGCTCTCCGTTCCGCCCCCCGCCGCCCTCTCCGAGTCCGCCCCGGGGGGGCCGCGCGACATCGCGGGCCCGTCGGCGTCGCCGCGCCGGTCGGCACGCTCGGCGAGGTTCACCACCTCCACCGCCTCCGCCGTCGTCGTCGACCGGCGGTGCCTGACGGCCTTCTCCTCCTCGTCGGTCGCGGCGTCGTCGGCCTCGCGAGAAGTGGCGCCCGCCGCCGGCGGCTCCGCGACAGCCTCACCGTTGGGGTCACCACCGGCCGGATCGACCGCCGCCCCCGCCGCCCCCGCCGCCCCCGCCGCCGCCTTTGCTCCCGGCCCGTCCGAGGAGGCTGCTCCGGGCGTCGCTGCCGTCGACGTCACCGCATCGGTCGGCTCGATCGCGGCCGCGTCCGCCGCGGTCTGGCGTGCGGCGACGTCCTCCCCGCACGCCCCGAGGTCCCGCTGCTCGTCGCGACGATGACGATGACGGTGGCGGTGGTGGTGGCGGCGGTGACCGGGACTCCACCAGACGCCCTGCGGGTCGCGACTCGGGGCCGTGGCGCGGCGCGCGAGCCTCCGCTGCCACCTGCCGAACTCCAGGAGGTGCTCGATCTTCCGCACGTCGTCCAGCGACCAGGACCGCCTCGCCGGGCCCCGCGTCTCCGCGCCGCCGCAGCCCCACGCGGCGGCCGGGGCCGGCCCTCGGCGCGAGCCGTCTGAGAGGCACCGGACGCCCGCGCGGCGCCGCGGGTCTTCGGCGGAGCGGCCCGGCGAGCGGTGCCAGGCCGTCGCTAAGGCCGACGTGCCGCGGTGAGCGGCGTCTTGGTCGAACGACGCGTTCCTCTGCCGGCCGTGGTTGTCTGGCGAAAAACGCACCGGCCCTGCGGATTAGCGCGGTTGACTTACGTACGGTGGGTGCGGATGAAGTTCGACGTGTGTGTGCGTGGGTGCGTGTGTGTGCGTGGGTGCGTGTGCGTGGGTGCGTGTGCGTGGGTGCGTGTGTGTGCGTGGGTGCGTGTGCGTGGGTGCGTGTGCGTGGGTGCGTGTGCGTGCGTGGGTGCGTGTGTGTGCGTGGGTTTGTGTGCGTGGGTGCGTGTGCGTGCGTGGGTGCGTGTGCGTGGGTGCGTGTGCGTGGGTGCGTGTGCGTGCGTGGGTGCGTGTGTGTGCGTGGGTTTGTGTGCGTGGGTGCGTGTGCGTGCGTGGGTTTGGGTTTGCGTGTGTGCGTGGGTTTGCGTGTGTGCGTGGGTTTGTGTGTGTGCGTGGGTGTGCGTGGGTTTGTGTGTGTGTGCGTGGGTGCGTGTCTGTGCGTGGGTACGTGTGCGTGCGTAAGTGCGTGTGCTTGCGTGGGTTTGCGTGTGTGTGTGGGTGCGTGTGTGTGCGTGGGTGTGCGTGGGTTTGTGTGTGTGTGCGTGGGTGCGTGTCTGTGCGTGGGTGCGTGTGCGTGCATGGGTTTGTGTGTGTGCGCGTGTGTGTGCGTGGGTGCGTGTGCGTGCGTGGGTTTGTGTGTGTGCGTGGGTGCGTGTGTGTGCGTGGGTGTGCGTGCATGCATGGTTGCGTGGGTTCGTGTGTGTGTGCGTGCGTATCGGATCAACTTTAACGAGAGTCATCTGATTCTATTGTTGTGCAAGTCTGAGTGGCCCCACAGTGGAGGAGCGAGTCTCAGGAACCCCACGGCAGAGGTGTAAGCCCAAGAGGCCCACAGTGAAGGTGTGAGTCTGAGTGGCCCCACGGTGGAGGAGCGAGTCTCAGGAACCCCACGGCAGAGGTGTAAGCCCAAGAGGCCCACAGTGAAGGTGTGAGTCTGAGTGGCCCCACGGTGGAGGAGCGAGTCTCAGGAACCCCACGGCAGAGGTGTAAGCCCAAGAGGCCCACAGTGAAGGTGTGAGTCTGAGTGGCCCCACGGTGGAGGAGCGAGTCTCAGGAACCCCACGGCAGAGGTGTAAGCCCAAGAGGCCCACAGTGAAGGTGTGAGTCTGAGTGGCCCCACGGTGGAGGTGGAGAGCCGCCCGTACCGCGTTCGTCGGCTCGCAGGAGGGCGGCGGCGGTGAGCAGCTTGGCACGGTGCTCGTGGTCGAGGACTCCCATCTCGTCCAGGTCTTCCGCGTCCAGCAGGCCCAGCGTCTCCAGGTCCTCGTAGCCGCTCCGCGTCAGCAGCCCCGCGTAGTCCTGCAGCGCGCCGGGAGGGGAGAGGGGGCGATGACGCACGCAAGTCAGTCGCTCGCTCGCTCGCTCGCTCCGTCACCCACCTACCCAGCCAGCCATTCGCTCATTCACACATTCACCCGCAGCGCCGCGTAGTTCTATAGCACGCGGGGCGACTGTCATTGTTATCGTCTTTATTGTTACCGTCATCGCCATTGTCATCGCCGTCGTCATCGCTGTCGTTATCACCATGGTTGTCGCTGTCGTTATTGCCGTCGTCATCGCCATGGTAATCGCCGTCGTCATCGCTGGTATTATCACCATGGTCATCGCCGTCGTCATCGCCGTCGTCATCGCCATGGCAATCGCCGTCGTCATCGTCGTCGTCATCGCCATGGTCATCGCCGTCGTCATCGCCGTCGTCATCGCCATGGCAATCGCCGTCGTCATCGTCGTCGTCATCGCTATGGTCATCGCCGTCGTCATCGCTGTCGTCATCGCCATGGCAATCGCCGTCGTCATCGCCATGGTCATCGCCGTCGTCATCGCCGTCGTCATCGCCGTCGTCATCGCCATGGTAATCGCCGTCGTCATCGCCATGGTAATCGCCGTCGTCATCGCCGTCATCTTCGTCGTCGTTGTGAGCCGGACGGTCACCTGCAGGTGAATCCTCTCCAGCAGTTCCAGCACCGTCTTGGGTTTCGTTTTTTTGCGACGTGAGGAACCTTTACTTTCCTGGCGACAAATACATTATAACATTATTTTAATATATTATAAAATGATTTAAACATACTATAAAAACATTTTTTTATATATATACGTTAAAACACAGTCTCCGCGTATCAGTACACATGTGTGTGGTCCGTTTTGTTTATCACTTTATTGCTCGAGTTTGCGAGCGAGATTGGGGGCAAGGAGTCGGCCAATGAGACCCAGAAAGTTCGAAACCGAACCCAGCGTCCGCTTCTCCGGAAGACGCCCCGACGGGATGACCCCCACCCGGCCTTGTTACATTTTACTTATACATTTATTGTGCTCAGCCCCAGGACAGCTCCGTCCCAAAACCCCACGCATGCCCCCCCCGGACGACCTGCGCCGCCGCCGCCCTCACCGCGTCTTCGCCGGCCGCCGCCGCCGCCGCCGAGGACGATCGGTCGCCGTCAGCCGAAGGCCCCGGCGCCGTCTCCGCACCGGCGCCGGTGTCCGCCGCCAAGCCCGGGACGGACGGCGGCTCTGCGTGGACGCGGGGCGAGAGAAGCGCCGTGGCGACGGCGTTAGCCGCCCCGCGCGCGACAGCGTACGTGTGTGTGTGAGTGTGCGTGTGTGCGTGCACGTGTGTGTGTGAGTGTGTGAGTGTGCGTGTGTTGAACTTCTTTCGCGCCGTACGTCGGCCAACCGCGGTGCCGGCGCCTGGCACCGCCTCGGAAAACCTGCGCGAACCCTCCAGGAGCGAGCGACGTAGCGAGCGAGCGAGCGGGCAATCGTCCTCACCGGTGGCGTGGTTCTCCCGGTGGACGATGGCGCGCACCTCCGTGGCGTGCGCGCCGGCCTTCCGCCGGTCTCGCGGCGACACCGGCGCCACGGGCGGCGTGGCCGCGGCGCCCCCCGGCGAGCGGGAGGCGCCGGTCGCGGCGAGACGCTCGCCGGTCCCGCACGAGCCCCCGGCGCCGCCGCCCTCCGGCGCCCGGCGGCAGGAGGAGCTCGGGGGGCCGCGAGCGGCGCAGCGGTGGAATTCCCGCAGGCGGGCGCCGTTCAGGCAGGAAGCCAAGTTCTCGTGACGCCCTCCCGCTCCCTCATCCACCTCACCACCCTCCTCGGCTAGCTGCCGCTGCTGCTGCTGGTGGTGGTGGTGGCCGTTGTTGTGGTTGTTGCACTGCGGCTTCTCCTCCACCAGCTGCTCCTCTTCCAGAGAGAGACGCGTGCAGCGGAGGGCAACGTCGAAGTCGGATTCACGCTGTGGGGGTGAAGAGGCAGGGCAGGTGAGTGGTGGCGGTGGTGGCGGTGGTGGTGATAGAGGCGAGGCGAGCGGTGGTGTAGCGGTTAGCGCTACGCTGCGCTCCGGACCCGGCAACTCAAGTTAAATTCCCGCTCGTGGCCAAGACCGGTGACGATTGTCTGAACCGGATCCTGGCCCTCCCCTAGGTCGACTCAGCCTCAAATGAGTACCTGGTGCGGTGTGTAAACATCGCCACTGGGGAGACAAAGGCGGCCGGGCGTGGTGCTGGCCACCCATCCCCTTGTGTGCTGTGCCGGCCTTCATAGGCGCCACTCGCTAAGAGCACTTGCCCCAACAGTCTGTTAAGGCTGTACGGGGGATCTTTGTCTTTGCATTTTTGGTGATGGTGTTTAGGTTATAAATCTACCGAAAATATTGGGCTGGCCAGGAGAGACCACCGATTATAGCCATGGTCAGGAATTCAACTAAATTCCCTGGGTTCATAGCGCAGTGCGCTAAACCACTACACGACTGCTACCCATGAGATGATTATATTTATTCTACTGAATGGACAATGACTACAGTATAGTAATGAGAGAACACAGCAGGTGTCAGGGTCGGGATCAAACCCACGACCTCCTGTATACCCGGCGAGGTAGTTAACATCTCGCCGTGAGATGCTGCTTGCCCCGATGGTGATGATGATGACGACGATAACGAAAACGATGGTGACAGTCTCCACCTCTTCACAGTTCGCCTTTGCCAGCTTGGTCATGGTCTTTTTCATCGTGTCTCGCACCGACTTGACCTTCTTGCCCAGGAAGCTGTCCGGCGCCGACGCTCGTCGATAGGGGGACTCCCCGGACGGATCCGCATCCTCCTCCTTCATCGAAGACAAAGATCCAACCCCCCCCCCCCGCACCCCGCACCCACCGTGTAGCCTTAAACAGACTGTTGGGACACCAACGAGGACCGGCACCGTGGCACACGAGGGGGGTGGGTGGCCAGCACCACGCCCGGCCGCCTTTGCCTGCCCGGTGGCGATGATTTTACGCACAGCAAACCGGGTACTCATTTGAGGCCGAGTCGACCTAGGGGAGGCCCAGGATCCGGTTCGGATAACCGTCACCGGTGTTGGTGGCCGTGAGCGGGAATCGAACCCTGGTCGCCGGGGTTCGTAGCGCTGACCGTGGTGCCGCCGCTCCTCGCTTGCCGAGGAAGTGCCGCGGTTTAGCAAACGGTTTCGGAACACACGCGCATGTGTGTGGAGGGAAAAACCGGATGACCCGGAGAAAAATCCACGCGACCACGGGAATAGAGAGAGAGACACGCAAACTCCAAATATACAGCAGCAGCAGGCATCAGGGTCGAGATCGAACCCACGACCTCCTGTATACCAGGCGAGGTGGTGAATGTCTTGGGTGGTATCACTACACTTGAGAACGTTTTTATTCAGTGTGTCGGTCATTTCCTGCGATTTCGGGCTAGACCCACTGAGCGACCCATCACACCACGACGGTCATCATAGCCCATCCAGTTTAACACGTGGTGGTGGTGGTGGTAGGAGGCTTTCGAGACCAATATCATCCATAATAGAGGTTTTTGGGCTAGATCGCAAAAGTATATAAATGTGTCGTTAAAACCCGCCATCACCCGACACAGCCAACTAGTAAGGGCTGTCACATAAACGGAACGTGGCCAATTCGTCACTAGTACAGCACCAGTGTATGGTGTAGTAGTGTATAGTGTAGTGTATTGTGTAGGCTATAGTAGTGTAAGGTGTAGTGTATAGTAGTGTATAGTAATGTATAGTAGTGTATAGTGTATAGTAGTGTAAAGTGTAGTGTATAGTAGTGTATAGTGTAGTGTATAGTAGTGTATAGTGTAGTGTATAGTGTAGTGTATAGTAGTGTAAAGTAGTGTATAGTGTAGTGTATAGTGTAGTGTATAGTAGTGTATAGTGTAGTGTATAGTGTAGTATATAGTGTAGTGTATAGTGTAGTATACTAGTACAGCAACACCGGTTGCGTGTCGGAGAGCCAAACCACGACATTCACAATCTGAATACGACGCTACGCCAGTAATTACAACCAGCTTAATCAGGCGAACGCCACTGCCGTGCGGAGTTTGGCAGGCGACAGCACCGGTCGACTCACGTGCTTGACCGGCAGGGAAGGCCGCTCGCCCAAGGCTCCCTGCCTGCTCGGAAGATCGAATCCGTTGAAGCTGCTCGTCCTCTGCACAGTTCAGGCGGGCACACACACACACACACACGTACCGCACCCATGTGCCGTACGTAGCCAACCGTGCCAATTGGTGCCGGGGGGATGGCCAACAAGGAAGGACAACAACCTAAACACAAAGAGCAGTTCTACAGAAATTAGTTTGTCAAGCTAGATGATTTTAAAGTGCATAGCTCCAGTGGCCTCCTAATATTGGAAGGAAGGGCGTGCCAGACGGCTGCACAAGAACAATAGCCGCCGTTCGAGTCGACCTAGGGGAGGCCCATGACCGGTTCAGATAATCATGTCGGTGGCCGGGAGCGGGAACCGAACTCGGGTGGCCGGGGTTCATAGCGCAGCGCGCGAAACCGCTGCGCCGCCTCTCCCCGTACACAAAGACAAAGACCCCCCGTATAGCCTTAACAGACTGTAGGGGCAAGTGCTGTTAGCGAGTACCTATGAAGGCCGGAACGGTACACGAGGAGGTGGGTGGCCAGCACCACGCCCGACCGCCTTTGTCTCCCTAGTGGCAATGTTTACTACACACCGCACCAGGTACTCATTTGAGGCTGAGTCGACCTAGGGGAGGCCCGGGACCGGTTCAGATAATCGTCACTGGTGTTGGCCGTGAGCGGGAATCGAACCCGGGTCGCCAGGTTCATAGCGCAGCGCGCTAACCGCTACACCACCGCTCCCCATACACACACACACGCACGTACACCTCTCAGGGCAAGAGTTCCGAGGCTCCTCGTCACCACGCCGGCATGTCATGAGTGGGGGGGGGGGGCACAAACGACGCTTACGGTTTTGCGCTGCAGACGGCAGAGGAGGCCCTTGCGTTCCCTCCGCTCCACAGCGGCACGGCCCGGCGAGCCAACGTCGACATGGAGCACCGCCGGGTCCGCCTCTACGACGGAGCCGCCGCCGCCGCCGCCGGCGGCGCACCCGTTGAGGTGGACCTTGCCGGGCGAGCCGTGGAGCGGAGCCGCATGTCCGGCGCAAGCGCGGCACCCGGCGCCGACACCGGCGCCGCCCTCGAAGCGGCCACCGCCGCTCCTCCTGAACGCGCTCTCCCGGCCGATGTCGCCGTCGCCGGCGCCGATCGGTCGGCTCCAGATCCACGCCGCCTCTTCTTCCGCCTCCAACCCCAACCCGTTCTCGTCGCCACCTCCTCTTATTCTTCCTCCTACAGGGGCGCCGCCGTTGCCATCGTCGCCGTCGTCATCGCCGCAGCCGCCGCCGCCGCCGTATTCCAGTTCCGGATTTCCGGAACGGATCGCCGCGCCCTCCGCTCCACCGCTCCCAAAATCCGGTCCGCAGCTTCCGATGCCGCTGTCCCGGCAAAGGCCGCGGCCGCGCGATGCAGGCACGGTGCCGGCGCCGCAAGCCGCGTGGCCGTTTTCGAAAAACACACAGTCCGCTTCGTCCTCGTCGCCCGTCCGCTGCTGCTGCTGCCGCTGCCGTCGCCGCCGCCACTTCGAGACCTCCTCCCCCTCCTCTTCCTCCACCTCGTCGCCCTCCTCCTTCTCGCCCTTGCACTCCTCCAATCCCGGGTCGCGCAGGACTCCCGTGGCCACGAGTCCATTCCGGAGTTCGCACGCAGCGGCCGGCTCGTAGGAGGAGCAGAGGAGGCGTCGGAGGTGCATGCGCCGCCGTGCCTCGTGTATTTCCTCCAGGGACACCACAAAGGTGCCCTGGGATGGCTCAGCCGACGGCTCCCTGGCCTGGGACGCCTGCAGGGGACACACGCACACCGGGGGTTGTGGGGAGGTAGCGTCTTTCTCACGCTCTCTCCGTCCCTCCGAGGGTCCGCCACTCACACGAGTCTTCGTTTAGACTGGAGGAATCCGCCGAGCTGCGGAGGTCTTTGTCACAGAGGCACGGTGCGGTGGGGTTCAGCGCAGCAACACCGGGGGTTCAGAGCTCGGTTACAACAAATCAACTCCTGATGATGGCAATTCTAGGACAGCTGGGCAAGCCTTGCGGGTGGGCGGGCGAGCGGGTGACTGAGACGGTGAAATCAATGGGTGAATGATCGTCTGAGCGAGCTGGTGGGCGTCCGCGCGTGGCGCTCGCCAACCATCGGCGCTACTCGCGAACCAAACTTGCCCCCAACAGTCTGTTAAGGCTATGCGGGGGATCTTTGTCTTTGGGTGAGTGGGTGGATGGGTGATCAAACCCCGGACAACATTTCTTAGTCAGCGCCAGGTCCATTATCAAAGCTGTGCAGTATTCTGCGATAAGGTTCAACACAATAGCAGTGTCGGATATCTGTACAGTTCACTTGCTGACCTCCAACGAAAACAGATGCCAATTGCTCGACGGCTCTTTAATGTACAACAACACATTATTTGGCAAAATGGGATCTTTTTGCCAGTATCAAATTTAAAAAAAATAGGTTGTACCCTTTCTGGCAATAAAACAATTGTTAAGATGTTCAAACAGCAAATAGAAAAGTTTTTTTCAGTTTAACACGTAGGCTTTCGCGACCAATATTATTTATAATAAAGGTTTTTGGGTTAGATCGCGTTATTTATAAATGTGTCGTAACCCTCCACCACCCGACATGGCCAATCAGCAAAAAAAAGTGTCACGTTGACAAAAGACAATTAGTTCGCTACTTTAGCCCACCGGTGTGTTGAAGAGTGAATCCACAACGTTAACAGTTCGAGTAGTACTGTGACGTTTCGCTGGTAATTACATCCAGCATCATCGGGCAATTCGCCATTCTGCTGGATGTAATTCTGGCGAATTGCCCGATGATGCTGGATGTAATTATGGATGTAATTACCTGAGAAACGTCGTACTCAAACTGTAAATGTTGTGGGCTAAAGTAGTGAACTATTTGTCTTTTGTCAACGTGACACTTTTGTTTGCTGATTGGCCGTGTCGGGTGGTGGAGGGTTACGACACATTTATAAATAACGCGATCTAACCCAAAAACCTTTATTATGAAGAAACGTTTTTGCAAGGAATCAAGGTTGCATTAACCATACACGGTACTTGTGGTGAACATGCAAACAAACATGCTCTGATAATAATGTAAAAAAATTTCTTTGAAACTAAATGGCCTACACCAACAGGCAGCCTTCTTTACGGCCTAGTCTCACCAGTGTTAGACCAGAGGACGGCAAAAGGAGCTTTGTGGGGTTTTAACCCGACCCTGATGCCTGGAAGTCTGCATGTCTCTCTCTCTCCCCGTGGCCGCGTGGATATTTTATACCGTCCCTCCAGTTTTTCCCTTCACTTTTGGAATCAACATCACGCGTTTAGAATATTTAGGCTGCGGTACATTTCCACGTTGCGATGAGAAGCCACTTCGTTGGGCTGTCATTTGTGGCCAGGTCACTTCTGAAAAAGAGCGATGTAGCTCAGTGGGCCTTATCTGATAGAATAAACATTGCGTTGTGGCCAAAACGTCGTGATAATTTTATTGTGTTATTTTATTATTTTATTCTCATTCTACGTGACTTTACCGAAAGAACCAAAGAAGATGAATCCTTGCAGTCACGAAAGCTTCACATTAAAAAGAATAAACATAATTTTATAGTTTATAGTATTCCATCCCGTTTGCTCATTCATAAATTTAAGCACTGTGGTTCTCCATGTATGGTGTTACATTTGAATGTCTTAGTTGTTTATTTATAATACTATAATTTAAAAAAAGTTGTTCAGGAGTTGGGGGCTGAGAGGTAGCTCGGCTTTTACCATGGAGAGCGAGTCAGTGGGGAAATTGACGACGACGAGTTTTCGCTTACCGAGCAATTTTCGCAGAACGTATCCCGCTCGTTGCGCGAGGAACGGCAGTACGTGTGTTGAAACTTCTTTTGCACGGTGTCGAGATATTAACTACCTTGCATGGTATACCTGAGGTCGTGAGTTCGATCCCGACCATGACGCCTGCTGTATATTTGAGGTTTGCGCATCTCTCTCCCCGTGGTCGCGTGGATTTTGCTCCGCATCCTCCGTTTATTTTCCCCTCCACATAATTTAGAATCAACATCAAGCGTTAAAAGTATTTGGCCGATATAATTTCCCACTTGATGATGATAAGCCACTTCGTTGAGCTATCCTTTGTGAAAAGCCGTGTCGCTTCTGAAACGTAACTTTATAGCTCAAGTTTCGTTTTTAGTTAATTTTACCGTACATAGCCAACCAATCGGAGGTGCGGTGGAAAGGGTAACAAACTAAACACAAGCAGCAGCACTTCTAAAGAAATTAGTTTTCAATGTAGTATAGTGGTGTCGTGTGTCGTTGTGCAGTGCATAGTGTAGTGCATAGTAGTGTAAAGTGTAGTATGATGAACTTCTATCGCACCGCACGTAGCCAACCGTGTTAATCGGAGGTGCGGGGGAAAGGACAACAACAAACTAAACGCAACAATAAACTAAAAACGACAATCTAAGCACAACAATAAACTTAACACAACAATAAACTTAACACAACAAACTAAAAACAACAAAACACAACAAAGTAAAGACAAACTAAACACAACAAACGAAACTCAAAAAACAAACTAAACACAATAACAACAACAAACTAAACACAACAACAACTACAATCAGCAGCATTAAACGTTGATTTAAAGCTTTCGTGACTGCAGTAATTCATATTCTTAGCTCTTTCGGTAAAGTCACGTTGAAGGGAAACAATAAAATAATAAAATATATATAAAACAATAAAAAATTCTCACGACGTTTCGACCGTTTGTGTTATGGTCGAAACGTCGTGAGAATTTTGTATTGTTTTATATATTTTTTATTATTTTATTGTTTCCCTTCAACGTGACTTTACCGAAAGAGCTAAGCATATGAATAAGCATTAAACGTCTCAAAGCACGAGGTTTTCAAACCTCCGGATGTGACTCTCACCACGTGGCCGGGCGACTCGAGGACCCCGGACGCGCCCCCACATAGGCGTCCCGCTCGGTGCCTGTCCCCGCGCGCGGAACCGGGGTCCTTCTGGGCGTAGTGGGCGTCCAGCGAGGTGGCGAGGGGTCTACGGGGGTCGCGACCTCGCCGGATCTCGGGCGTGGAGCAGAGCGAGCGGACGTGCGGGGAGGACGGGAGGAGAGACGCCGGCTGGTCCAGGCGACAAGAGGAGGAGGCGGGGGTGGCAAAAGCGGCCTGCTGGGGTGGCTCCTCGTATTCAGGCAGCGCCGAGGGCAGCCCCGGGGTCCTGAGGCGGCACTCCCAGGCGTAGACTGCAGAGCACGTGGAGGAAAGAGGGGCACGAGAGACACGTGGGGCGCTTTGGCCGCTTCTGTGAATGTCCACACGATGAAGACGATGATGATGAGGCCCATTTCTTTGAGGGATCGCGTGTGGCCAGGTCGATTTTCGAAAAAAAGAGCTACATAGCTCGGTAGGCTCAAAAAATATATTCTTTAAATTAAAAGTTTAGTTTTCGTCGGTTTAGTGAAAAGCGAGCGGACAAAAATCAATGAAGCGAAACGAGTCGGAAAGGATGCTCAGCCTGGGGAAGTGGGACCCCCCCAACCCACCCACCTAAGCTGTCTTCCCCAGTGAGACCCCACTAAGCTGTCTTCCCCAGCAAGACCCCACTAAGCTGTCTTCCCCAGCGAGACTCCACTAAGCTGCCTACCCCAGCGAGACCCCACTAAGCTGTCTTCCCCAGCGAGACCCACCTAAGCTGTCTTCCCCAGTGAGACCCCACGAAGCTGTATTCCCCAGCGAGACCCCACTAAACTGTCTTCCCCAGCGAGACTCCACTAAACTGTCTTCTCCAGCGAGACCCCACTAAGTTGTCTTCCCAGGCGAGACCCCACTAAGCTGCCTACCCCAGCGAGACCCCACTAAGCTGTCTTCCCCAGGGAGACCCCACTAAACTGCCTACCCCAGCGAGACCCCACTAAACTGTCTTCCCCAGTGAGACCCCACTAAGTTGTCTTCCCCAGCGAGACCCACTAAGCTGCCTACCCCAGCGAGACCCCACTAAACTGTCTTCCCCAGTGAGACCCCACTAAACTGTCTTCCCCAGTGAGACCCCACTAAACTGTCTTCCCAGGCGAGACCCCACTAAGCTGTCTTCCCCAGCGAGACCCCACTAAACTGTCTTCCCCAGCGAGACCCCACTAAACTGTCTTCCCAGGCGAGACCCCACTAAACTGTCTTCCCCAGTGAGACCCCACTAAACTGCCTACCCCAGCGAGACCCCACTAAGCTGCCTACCCCAGCGAGACCCCACTAAGCTGTCTTCCCAGGCGAGACCCCACTAAACTGTCTTCCCCAGTGAGACCCCACTAAACTGCCTACCCCAGCGAGACCCCACTAAGCTGTCTTCCCCAGCGAGACCCCACTAAACTGCCTACCCCAGCGAGACCACACTAAACTGTCTTCCCCAGCGAGACCCCACTAAGCTGTCTTCCCCAGCGAGACCCCACTAAGTTGTCTTCCCAGGCGAGACCCCACTAAGCTGTCTTCCCCAGCGAGACCCCACTAAACTGTCTTCCCCAGCGAGACCCCACTAAACTGTCTTCCCCAGTGAGACCCCACTAAACTGCCTACCCCAGCGAGACCACACTAAACTGTCTTCTCCAGCGAGACCCCACTAAGCTGTCTTCCCCAGCGAGACCCCACTAAGTTGTCTTCCCAGGCGAGACCCCACTAAGCTGTGTTCCCCAGCGAGACCCCACTAAACTGTCTTCCCCAGTGAGACCCCACTAAACTGCCTACCCCAGCGAGACCCCACTAAGCTGCCTACCCCAGCGAGACCCCACTAAGCTGTCTTCCCAGGCGAGACCCCACTAAACTGTCTTCCCCAGCGAGACCCCACTAAGCTGTCTTCCCCAGCGAGACCCCACTAAACTGCCTACCCCAGCGAGACCCCACTAAGCTGTCTTCCCCAGCGAGACCCCACTAAGCTGTGTCTGCCCCAGCGAGACCCCACTAAACTGTCTTCCCCAGTGAGACCCCACTAAACTGTCTTCCCCAGCGAGACCCCACTAAGCTGTCTTCCCCAGCGAGACCCCACTAAACTGCCTACCCCAGCGAGACCCCACTAAGCTGTCTTCCCCAGCGAGACCCCACTAAGCTGTGTCTGCCCCAGCGAGACCCCACTAAACTGTCTTCCCCAGCGAGACCCCACAAAGCTGCCTATTCCAGCGTGACCCCACTAAATTGTCTTCCCCAGCGAAACCCGAGTGCCACATCGGCGCAAGGCAAATGATGGCAGTCCCCCCTCCTTAACCCACTACCGTCCCTCCCTGAGAGCTTCACCTCTTCTCTATCGTTCATAGACTCAGCGCTGACCATAGACCATCACCACTACCACCATCACTACCACCACCACCACCGTCACTACCACCACCACCATCATCACCACCGCTATCATTACCACCATCATAACTACCACCACCACCATCACTACCACTACCATCACTACCACCATTACTACCACCACCATCACTACCACCACCACTACCACCACCATCACTACCACCACCATTACTACCACCACCATGACTATCACCACCACTACCACCACCATCACTACCACCACCACCGTCACTACCACCACCATCATCACCACCACTATCATTACCACCATCATAACTACCACCATCATAACTACCACCACCACCACTACCACCACCATGACTACCACCACCACTACCACCACCATGACTACCACCACCACTACCACCACCATGACTACCACCACCATTACTACCACCACCATCACTACCACCACCACTACCACCACCACCACTACTACCACCACCATCACTACCACCACCGCCACCAGCACCACGGCAGTCCCCGCCCGGCCCGTACCGTCCGTATAGCAGGAGGTGGAGGAGACGCCGCGTGTCCCCTCCTCCACCTTGACGAGCTGCCGGTGCGGGGCTCCGTGCGGAGTCCCCCCCGCCGCCACCGTCGCCTTGTGCAGCCGCACGAACCGCTCGGCCGCCGTCACTGCGGGACCCCCCACCATGCACTCGCAGGCCCCGCTCGCCTGCACGAAACCCACAGCACCGGGGGGGCAACGCAGTGGTCCGTCAGCCAACGCGCGTTGTCGAACTGGGGTCGTTCGGTTCGCGGCGCGGTCGAAGGCCGCAAACGGCACACGAGGGGGTTGGGTGGCCGACACCACGCCCGGCCGCCTTTGTCTCCCCAGTGAGCGACGTTTACACACCGCAACCTTACACACACACAGATAAACAAGCCAAGAACGGCATCGCTGTCGGCTGAGCGACTCCAACACGGCCACTGTGAACGCGTGCTTAGAGGTGGACGGTGACCTCTCCGCATAGGCAGTGCCGGATGATCCTAGTAGCACAAGTAGCTACACGTGTAGTAGCTACTTATGTGTAGTAGCTACATGTGTAGTAGCTACATATGTAGTAGCTACATATGTGTAGTAGCTACATGTGTAGTAGCTACATGTGTCGTAGCTACATATGTAGTAGCTACATATGTGTAGTAGCTACAAGTGTAGTAGCTACACGTGTAGTAGCTACACGTGTAGTAGCTACACATGTAGTAGCTACATATGTGTAGCAGCTACACGTGTAGTAGCTGCACGTGTAGTAGCTCCATGTGTAGTAGCTCCATGTGTAGTAGCTACACGTGTAGTAGCTACATGTGTAGTAGTTACATATGTAGTAGCTACATATGTAGTAGTAGCTACATGTGTAGTAGCTAGATGTGTAGTAGTAGCTACAAGTGTAGTAGCTACACGTGTAGCAGCTACATATGCAGCTACTACATATGTAGTATGTAGTAGCTACTACACGTGTAGTAGCTACTACATGTGCAGTAGCTACGGGCCCCGCACTTTAAAAGGCCCCGCGCTAAACGCGTTCAAGCTATTAATTCCGCTTCAGTGATACTGCACTTGCTCTATTACTATAGTACTATACTGCCTTCAACTTTTACGAACGACTGGATGTTTAAGGTTAGAGATTTTTCGTATTATCTGGCTTTACTATGCAAGTTAAAAATTGCGTTTTAATATTTACGTGTTTAAAAAAAAAGTAGTGCCCCTTTATAACAGCAAATGCTCCAGGCCCCGCACCAGCTCCATCCGGCACTGTGGACAGGGCCGGGTTGCCCCAGGGGCTAGTCAGGGCCTCGGCACGTTCTTAGGCTCCTTCTTTAGGCCCCTCCGTTCCACGTTGAAGCGACGGCAGAGTGACGGTAGCGCGGCCATTGGGAAGAAATCAAAGTGTGCTCTTTGCCAAGGCAGCTAACACTAGGAATAAGGAAATAGTGTAATAATACTTTCATTTAACTTCATTCATCCCATGACGCTGTACATTAATTACATAATTAATTTCAAGTTGTTTATGCACATATATATTAGTGAGTTATGCTTCAAGAATTATTAGTGAGTTATGTGGCTCTCACGTGACACGCGACACGGGGCTCTCACGTGACACTCACGAGACACGTGACACTCACGCGAAACGGGGCTCTCACGTGACACTCACGTGACACGGAGCTCTCACGTGACACGCGACACGGAGCTCTCACGTGACACTCACGCGACACGGGGCTCTCACGTGACACTCACGTGACACGGGGCTCTCACGTGACACTCACGTGACACGGAGCTCTCACGTGACACTCACGTGACACGGAGCTCTCACGTGACACGCGACACGGAGCTCTCACGTGACACTCACGTGACACTCACGCGACACGGAGCTCTCACGTGACACTCACGTGACACTCACGCGACACGGAGCTCTCACGTGACACTCACATGACACGGGGCTCTCACGTGACACGTGACACGGGGCTCTCACGTGACACTCACGTGACATGGGGCTCTCACGTGACACTCACATGACACGGGGCTCTCACGTGACACGTGACACGGGGCTCTCACGTGACACTCACGCGACATGGGGCTCTCACGTGACACTCACGTGACACTCACGTGACACGGAGCTCTCACGTGACACGCGACACGGGGCTCTCACGTGACACTCACGCGACACGGGGCTCTCACGTGACACGCGACATGGAGCTCTCACGTGACACTCACGCGACACGGGGCTCTCACGTGACACTCACGTGACACGGGGCTCTCACGTGACACTCACGTGACACGGAGCTCTCACGTGACACTCACGTGACGCGGAGCTCTCACGTGACACGCGACACGAGGCTCTCACGTGACACTCACGCGACATGGGGCTCTCACGTGACACTCACGTGACACTCACGCGACACGGGGCTCTCACGTGACACTCACGTGACACGGAGCTCTCACGTGACACTCACGTGACACGGAGCTCTCACGTGACACGCGACACGGAGCTCTCACGTGACACTCACGCGACACGGGGCTCTCACGTGACACTCACGTGACACGGGGCTCTCACGTGACACTCACGTGACACTCACGCGACACGGAGCTCTCACGTGACACTCACGTGACACTCACGCGACACGGAGCTCTCACGTGACACTCACATGACACGGGGCTCTCACGTGACACGGGGCTCTCACGTGGCACGGGGAGTCGCGGGGCAGCGGGCAGGCCGCGTCGAGCGACTGGCGTCTTCTCGCTCCCTCCGCGCCACCGCATTGGCGGTGTAGGGTCTCGTACTCCTCCAGCTGTGGAGAGAGCATGGGCAGGGAGGGGGCAGAGGTGATGTAGCGTCGTCGTCGTGATCGTCGTCGATAGCAATGACGATGATGTAACAAGTATGATGGGAGTGACGTCGATAGCGATGATGGGAGGTTATTGTGATGATGATATTGACGGTGGTGATGATGATGATGACGGTAGTACTGATGATGATAGTATCGGTGGCGGTGATGAGGATGATGGTCGTGTTGATGGTCATGTTAACGGTGATGATAATGGTAATGATGTTAATGATGGTGGTGGTGATGTTCAGGGCGATGGTGATGGTGTCGTGCTGATGGTGATATTATCATTGGTGGTGGTGACGATAATGATGGTGGTGGTGGACTCACCCGAGCGAGTGCCTGGTCGATGGTCATTCGTCGATCCTTCACCATGGTCATCAGCTCGATGCGATCGTCATCGCTCATTGTGATGTCACTGGCAACGAAGTTCACAGCCCCGCACGCTGCACAGACGCGCGAAGGCAAAGACAAATATTCCCCCCTCCCCACCGTGTAGCCTTCAGACTTTCGGGGCAAGTGCTGTCAGTGAGTAGCACCCATGAAGGCCAGCAACTGTGGCACACGAGTGAGAGAGCGATCAGCTGGTAGGTGGGCCAGTGAGTGATTGGGTGAGTAGGTGAGCGAGTGGGTGAGCGATCAGCTGGTGGGTGGGCCAGTGAGTGATTGGGTGAGTAGGTGAGCGAGTGGGTGAGCGATCAGCTGGTGGGTGGGCCAGTGAGTGATTAGGTGAGTAGGTGAGCGAGTGGGTGAGCGGTCAGCTGGTTGGTGGGCCAGTGAGTGATTGGGTGAGTAGGTGATTGAGTGGGCGAGTGAGCTGGTGGGTGGGCTAGTGAGTGATTGGGTGAGTAGGTGAGCGATCAGCTGGTGGGTGGGCTCGTGAGTGGGTGAGCGTGGGGGCGAGTGCACAAGTAAGCGAGCGGGTGAGCATGGGGGGTGAGTGAGCGAGGCGGGCGGGCGGGCGGGCGGGCGGGTGAGCGAGTGGGTGAGCGTGGACAATCGGAGGTGGACGCGGCACCTTTGTGTGGGGAGTCGAGGCGGGCCGGTTTGTTCCTGGGGCTCTTGCTCGGAGTCCGCGTTGGGGTGCGGTTCGGGGTGCGATTCGGGGTGCGCTGCAGCGTCTGCCAGAACGACTTCCCCTTCTTCTTAACTTCCGACTTCGCTTCTGGGAGGGAGGGTGAGTGAGTGAGTGGGTTGTTAGGTTCGTGGGTGGGTGGGCGAGTGGGTTCGTGGGTGGGTGGGCGAGTGGGTTCGTGGGTGGGTGAATGAGTGGGCGAGTGGGTGGGTGAGTGGGGGAGTGGGTGAGTGGGCGGGTGGCCGAGTGGGTGGGTGGGTGGGTGAGTGGGTGAACGAGTGGGCGAGTGGGTGAGTGGGTGGGTAGGTAAGTGGGGAGTAGGCGGGTGGGCGAGTGGGTTGGTGGGTGGGTGAGTGGGTGAACGAGTGGGTGAGTTGGTGGGTAGGTGAGTGGTGAGTGAGTGGGCGGGTGAGTGTGTGGGTGGGTGGGTGAGTGGGTGGGTGAGTGGACGGTGAGTGGGTGAGTGGGCGGATGGGCGAGTGTTTGGGTAGGTGTTTGGGTGAGTGGGTAGGTGAGTGGGTGAGTCGGCGGGTGGGTGAGTGGATGGGTGGGCGAGTGAGTCGGTGAGTGGGTGGTAGGTGAGTGGGTGGTAGGTGAGTGGGTGGGTGAGTAGGTGAGTGGGTGAGCGGATGGGTGGGCGAGTGAGTTGGCGGGTGGGGGAGTGGGTAGACAAGTAGATGAGTAGGTGGGCGGGCGAGTGGGTTGGTAGGTGAGTGGGCGGGTGAGTGGGTGGGCGAGTGGATGAGTGGGCGGGTGGGTGAGTGGGTGGGTCAAGACCTCCACCCATGACATTACCGTCTCTTAAACTAAAGCAACCCCCTGTATAGCCTCCAATGACTATTGGGGCAAGTGCTGTTAGTGAACACCAATTAAGGGTGCAGGCGAGATGGCACCAGGCAAGATGGCACCACTCGTTTTCAGAAGGGGGGGTGGGGTGGGGAGCACTTCCGCCGATGAGACATCGTCAGTGTGTAGAGGGCCGCCACACGTTTGAAACCATTGGGGGTTTGATAGCGACACGACGATGATGATGGGGCGGTGTTCTCACTTGTTGTGTGATTGTCAGGGGGCCGAACGTCAGGAGCCGCACTAAAGGCCAACAGTGGCCGCGAGTGGCCCCACTGGGCCTTACAATGAAGAACGCTGTCCATGGAGACGAGTGGAGTTTCATCAATATATTAAAAGCGCGCAAGTCGGGATAAAACCCGGGACAGGGGGGAGGGAGGAAAGACCCAAAACATTTAACAGTGAAAAAAAATGTTTTAATATCTAACGGCTCTTCCGGCAGTCTGCGACATCTGTGCCGATTCTCATTACAGCTGCCAGGGTCAAGGGGTCACGGAGCCCTCTGCGCTCAAACGAGAGCGCAGTGTCACTCATCTCCCCGCGCCAGGCCGCTGGAAATTCCAAAAATAGCCGCAAGCTCGCTCGCTCTCTCGCTCGCTCTCCCGTTCGTCCTCTCGCCCTCCCGTTCGTCCTCTCGCCCTCCCGTTCGTCCTCTCGCCCTCCCGTTCGCTCACCCGCAGACTCCTCTTGCGAGGCGAACTTCTGAAGGCCGCACCTGGCCAGAGGGAAAGGTGAGGAAACGTTCCCCGCGCTCTCCGATTAGCGCGGTGGGGGAAAAAAAAGATCAAAGTCGGTTGTAGGTCAAAACGCCAGCGTGTATTTAGCGGGGAGCGGGGAAAAAAATAAATATATATACGTGTCTCTATATATACGCAGGGTGCTTTAAGAAAATGTTAACATTTACATGGCACTGTGGTTTTTAAGGGAAAAAGAACGGATAACGGCACTGTAACACGATGACAAATGTAATGTTGATAGCTTCGAAAAGTCAAAGGTATCCGCCATCGTTGTCAGCACGTGCCTGGAATCTTCTCCAGGTCGTCTGCAGAGCCCCAAGGCAGCACATTTCTCGTGGTATTCGCGGAAGTGTTCACATTTTTTTGAAGCGCCCCGTATATACACGCGCACGACAGGCAAAGGAAGTCGCTTCTTGCAAAACTCAGAAGAAGAATACAAGGCCGACGGTCGATAGCTCATCCTCATTCAGCATTCGTGGGGGAACCAGACCCTGCCAGGGAATTCCGCTCTCTGCTATCTCTTTCCGTGTGACTCTACCCAATGCACTGTGATTTTGCTGCTGTTATTATTCAACATCTCCGATTTGCACAACACGGTGGCCTGCGGACGGTGCGAAAGAAGTTCAGCGCACGTAGTACATAACACGCCGGACATCGTTGCCGTTCCGTGACGTCCAAAGTACCACCGCACGCGTCTACCCTCTCGCCGACTTGCTGGTACAATTTCACAATCAGCATCAGGGCCATCCTTAGGTGGGGGAGTGGAGGGCGTGCCGGGGCCCGGGGCAACCCCGCCCCCCCCCCCCCGACCACCTCAAACTACCTGGTAGAATAATACCAAAAAAATTAGTTGAGTAATAGTTTAGTTTAATCAGCGGAGGTGCGGTTCCGTAGTTTAGTTCACACCCGCGTACGCGTACGCATGTTGAACTTCTTTCGCACCGTACGTAGCCAACCGTGCTAATCGGAGGCGCGGTGTATGCATGTGTGTGTGTGTGTGTTGAACTTCTTTCGCACCGTACGTAGCCGATCGGGCTCGCACAGCGTGGCCACTTTCCCAGCGGCCACCTCTACGACAAGGTGAACAAGGGAGAGAGAGAGAGAGAGAACGAAAAAAAATAACCCCACACCATCGACGGCGATTGCTTTAGACGTTACGCGCCGTCCTAGAACAAATAAACGATCCGTGCTGACGGGAAAGGCGCAACGCCCACTTCGCCACCGTAAAGATTTTACGTTCATCCTCGACCGAACTTGGAAGGGCAGCTGACGCCAGAGCCACCGCTACCGCTGCCTTCTTTGATGAGCGTGCGTGCCGCGGCAACCACACGGGCCGTCGCCTTTCAAAAGGACAAACCACGAATGGCCCCCGCTCGAGACGACCGCGGCAGCGCTCGCCGCAGAGGCCTCTCGGCCTAGGCGCCTGGGCGACATTCCCCGGGGAGGGGGGGGGGTAGGGGGAGCGGGCAGTGTAAAGTCGTCTCTTTGATGTTTGGGTGACACGGCCAAAGGGTTCGTGCGTGAGTTTACTTTTCCTTTCCCTCGCACCGGTGCAGAAGTTCGGGGTTCAAGCCCCGAGCCCACGCGCGTTTGGAACGCGTGGACCCGCCGAGATGTTAACTACCTCTCCTGTTACACAGGAGGCCGTGGGTTCGATCCCTGCTCTAACGCCTGCTGTATATTTGGAGTTTGTGTGTGTGTCTCTCTCTCATCATCATCACGGTGGCTAGGAGATGTTAACTACCTCGCCTGGAATGCAGGAGGATGTGGGTTCGATCCCGACTCTGACGCCTGCTGCTGTATATTTGGAGTTCGTGTGCGTCTCTCTCTAATCATCATCACGGTGGCTAGGAGATGTCAACTACCTCGCCTGGTATGCAGGAGGACGTGGGTTCGATCCCGACTCTGACGCCTGCTGCTGTATATTTGGAGTTCGTGTGCGTCTCTCTCACTGACTGGAGCACGCCATGTACCACACACATGTCGGTGATGTGCAGCGCGTCTTCTTCGAGCGCTGGGGAGCCGGACAAGCCGCTCTCTGTACCAGCGTGGACGGCACCACCCCACGTGTTCACCTTCTGAAGCGCTCGCTCGTCACCGTGGCGTGCGCGATGACCACCACCACCACCACGTGACTTTTCTTTCGTGTTGTGCGCGGTGCATTTAGGGCCACAACGCGTGGATTTATAGCGATTATTTGTGTTGCTGGTGACTGTGTATTTGTGTTGCTGGTGACTTTGTGTATTTGTGTTGCTGGTGACTTTGTGTATTTGTGTTGCTGGTGACTTTGTGTGTTTCATATTAGAATCGCCTCGAGTGCTGTTGCTGCTGGCGGCAATAAAAGTTGTTTAAAGGTCAAAGTCTCTCTCTCCGTAGTCGCGTGGATTTTTCTCCGGGTCCTCCGGATTTCCCCCCCCTCCACATTTAGAATCGGCATCACGCGGTTCGAGTATTTTGTGCTGCTATACGTTTCCACGTGGTGGTGGTGATGATGATGATGAAGATAAGCCGCTTGGTTGAGCGATCATTTGTCATAACCAGGGTCGCCTCTGACGAAGAGCTGCAGAGCTGGGTGGGGCCTTGTCTGGTCAAATAAAATAAAAATTGTAAGAAAAAATATATTTATTTTATAATTGAAATAGCCCGCGCGTTTTCCCTTTTTTCTTTACACTCGAATCTTCGAGCAAAAGCGCGCGATGCTCCTTTAATAGACTGGCTTGACAGCTTGTTAAAATTAATGGTGTGTGTGTGAGAGAGAGAGAGAGGGGCATGGAGGGGGGGTGAGAAGGATGGAGACAGGGAGAGAGAGAGAGACATGGGGGAAGAGAGAGAGAGGGGGAGAGGACGGGGGAGAGACAGAGAGTGGGACGGAGAGGGAGTGAGAGAGGGAGTGAGAGGGCAACTCACTTGCGCTCCATCTCCGGGGTTGATGCCGCGCTCCTAAATCCCAGCGACTCCTGCAAACCACCGGGGGGTGGGGGTAGGTTGGGGTCACCGCGAGCGACTCGCTCGACCAGCTCGCACGTCGCCGCCTTCCCCCTGCCAGGTATCCCCCCTCGCTCTTGTCGCACACACGCGACCACTCCCCCCCGAACATCGAGGCCTTCATCAGCGGGGGCAGGGAGGGAGGGACGGGGAGGTGGGCGCTGGGCTGGGCCCCGTACCGCCGAATAAAACGTCGCTTTGGTCCAGCCGAGTTTATAGCGGTGACTCGCACCTCGCCCCCACCATCCCCCACCCCCTAAATCCCCCCCAGCATCCCCAACCCCACCTCGCCCCCACCATCCCCCACCCCACCCCGCCCCCATCATCCCCCACCCCCTCCATCCCCCCCATCATCCCCCACCCCACCCCGCCCCCACCACCCCCCATCAATCCGAGACGAGCCGGAGCCGTTCCCTGATGCTCATTACAATTGAGCACTCAACTGTTTTTTTTAAACATTTTTGTTCGTATTACCAATTAAGGTCCCACTGAGCTGTGTGGCTCTTTCTTTCAGAAGCGTCCTGGCCACACACGTCACGAGAGCTCAACGAAAGTGGCGGCTTACCACCACCATCATCACCATCACGTGGACATTTATAGCAGCAGACAAATCACTCTGAACGCGTGGCCATGTCGATTCTACACGTGGAGGGGAAATCCGGAGCGCCCGGAGTAAAATCCACGCGACCACGGGGAGAGAAAGACAGAGAACACGCAAACTCCAAATAATACAGCAGGCGTCAGTGTCGGGGATCTAACCCATGCCATCCTGTGTACCAGGCGAGGTAGTTAACATCTCGCCACGGGGAGAGAGAGGCACGCGCAAACTCTAAATAAACAGCAGGCATCAGGGTCTAGATCGAACCCACGACCTCCTGTATACCAGGCGAGGTAGTTAACATCTCACCACGCGGAGAAAGAGAGACGCGCAAACTCCAAATATACAGCAGCAGCAGGCGTCAGGGTCTGGATCCAACCCACGACCTCCTGCGTACCAGGCGAGGTAGTTAACATCTCCTAGCCACCGTGGACGCAGGGTTATCGCGAACGCGCTCCGGGTCGAACTTTGGTTGAAATCGGACGGAAGCGGCTGGAAACGTGGATTCGAATGCGCGTCGCTGTCCGTAGCAGGGCCCACGCCAACTCGTGCCAACCCCCACTTCGCGTCGAGCTCGTTAGAGCCGCGTGAAGGCCCCAAAAGATTGTTCAGCCGACCCTGGGGGACGGTGGTGGGTGGGTGGGTGGGGGGGTGATGAAGTCTTCTCGAGCGGAGCCCCCCAAACATCTGGAACCCCCCTTCCCGCCCCCCCCCGCTATCGTAACGTTCTGACCCCGTGCCCCTTACTGGACATCTGTGAAAAAGAGCTTCATAGCTCATCGGATTCCGCCTGCGCTATTACATACAGATCCTGACTCTGAATTTCCATCACGGCGACGACGATGCCGGCGAGCCGAGTCGCGGAAGGCGACGGAGCAGAATAATAAACCGGTTACCTCCATCTGTGTGCGGTAAACGTCGACTCCTTGTTCACAGCAGCCCCTCGGCCCCTCCTGCGGGACACGAACAACAGCTGTTGTGGCCTGCGGGAGCCTCCTGGTGCAGGCACGGACGCACGTGTGCGTATGTTGAACTTCTTTCGCACCGTACGTAGCCAACCGTGTTGATTGGAGTGCGCGGTGGAAGGACAACAAACTAAACACAACAACAAAAAGAAGCTGTTCTAAAGAAATGAGTTTGTCAATCTCGATGACGATGATTTTAAAGGCCATCACAGCTCCCGGTGGCTTCCTGACATCTGGAAGGGAAGAGCGTTCCAGACGGCCGCAGAAGCAGCGCGTCTGAAAGCGCCGTGCCGTGACGATGCGGTGACCACCGTCTTTGTTCCATGGCTCAGCCAAAAGCCGCTGCTGCTGCTGCCGCGAAGATGACCAAAGGAGTTCACGTGACGATGGTTTATAGCTCCTTGATAAGAGACATCTGAACGCTGGGGTCACGTGTAAACACTCGTTCACTCAGCCCGTTTGGCCGGGTCTTCCATTACTAACATAAGTAATATATATATATTTTTAAACATTTTTTAAAAACACGCTTTAATGAAATGTACCGTACTCGTAATGAGAGCCGCTCGGCTCATTGGGACCCGCTCGAAATAAACTGCCCGACCGAATTGGCTGGAAAACATCTTTATATGTGTAGAGAGAGAGGAGCGCAGAGCTCGGGCAATTGTTGGTGGCGCCACCTCGTCACCACCACGTGGCAGCCGCTGCCTCCAACACTCCTCGTCTGTGGTTCCTCTCTCTCTCAGAGTCGTCCTCTCTCTCTCAGAGTCGTCCTCTCTCTCTCTCTCCGAGAGTCGTCCTCTCTCTCTCAGAGTCGTCCTCTCTTTCTCTCTCTCGGAGTTGTCTCCTCTCTGTGAGTCATCCCCTCTCTCTCTGAGTCGTCCTCTCTCTCTCGCTGAGTCGTTCCCCCTCTCTCTCTCTGAGTCATTCTCTCTCTCTGAGTCGTCCTCTCTCTCTGAGTCGTCCTCTCTCTCTGAGTCGTCCTCTCTCTCTGAGTCGTCCTCTCTCTCTCTCTGAGTCGTCCTCTCTCTCTGAGTCGTCCCCCCTCTCTCTTTGAGTCATCCTCTCTCTCTGAGTAGTCCTCTCTCTCTCTGAGTCATTCTCTCTCTCTGAGTCGTCCTCTCTCTTTCTAAGTCGTCCTCTCTCTCTGAGTCGTCCTCTCTCTCTGAGTCGTCCTCTCTCTCTCTGAGTCGTCCTCTCTCTCTCTGAGTCGTCCCCCCTCTCTCTCTGAGTCATCCTCTCTCTCTGAGTCGTCCTCTCTCTCTGAGTCGTCCTCTCTCTCTTTGAGTCGTCCTCTCTCTCTGAGTCGTTCTCTCTCTCTGAGTCGACCTCTCTCTCTAAGTCGTCCTCTCTCTCTGAGTCGACCTCTCTCTCTCTGAGTCGTCCTCTCTCTCTTTCTGAGTCGTCCTCTCTCTCTCTCTCTCTGAGTCGTCCCCTCTCGATATCTTTTGACTTCATCATAAACAACATTTTTTTTAGCAGTACCAGCTTTGCCTCTCAAACAAAGACTGAGAGCGATTTCCTCCACTCGCAGAAGCCCGGGACGTTGCTTCGTTTCCATTGGCAGCCCTCAAGCAGCGAAATTAAAATTCCACGTCCCGATTTTGCTTGAGACCCACTGTGTGCCACCCTGGGCAGACTCGATGTCTCACACACCGCCACCATGAACCTCCTGAATGAGCGGGACAATCGCAGCCCAGGTCATTTCTTGAGACGCGGGTCGTTGGGGATAGCGGGGGGCAGTGTTGCACCCAGAAAAAGTTTCGAAGGAGCGATCTAGGGGTGACCTCGGGGTGACCTAGTGGCGACTTTGGGATGACCTTGGGGTGACGTTGAGACGACTTAGAGACGACTAAGGAGTGATCTAGGGGTGACCTAGTGGCGGCCTTGGGGTGACCTTGATGTGACCTAGATAAGATCTAGGAGTGACCTAGTGGCGACCTTGGGGAGACCTTAGGGTGACCTTGGGGTGATCTTGAGGTGACCTAGGAGCGACCTATAGTTGACCTTAGGGTGACCTTGTGGTGACCTAGAGACTACCTAGAGACGACCGAGTGGCGACCTCGGGGTGACCTAGTGGCGACCTTGCCAGTGACCTTGGGGTGACCTAGGGGCGACCTTGGGTTGATCTAGAGGCGACCTAGAGTTGACCTTAGGGTGGCCTAGTGGCGACCTTGGCGGTGACCTTGGGGTCACCTAGGGGCGATCTTGAGATGATCTAGAGGTGACCTAGGGGCGACCTAGAGTTGACCTTAGGGTGACCTAGAGGTGACCTTGGGGTGATCTAGGGGCGACCTTTGGGGTGACCTAAAGACCACGTAGTGGCGACCTCGTAGCGACCTTTGGGTGACCCAGTGGCGACCTTTCACGGTGACCTTTGGGGTGACCTTTGGGGTGACCTTTGGGGCGCCTGTCACCTCGAGCTCCGAGTCGCGCGCGAGGCTCCGGGCACGCAGCTCCTCCAGGCGCTGGGCGACGTCGGCGGAGTGGACGTGGAAATACTCCGCGTAGCTCCTCGCTAGCTCCTCCAGGCACCCGCGGGGATCGCCCTGGGAGAGAGACGAAGGGGAGGAGGAGGAGGGGACGAGTCTGAGCGAGTAGATGATGCGAAAAAACAACAACAATAACAACAACAACAAACAAACAACAGCAGCGTTGGCTGGCGACTGCCAGGGAGCTCAGCCGAGGGGAGAGAGGGAGCGTTGTCGACTAAGCGCGTGGGAGCGAAACGTCGGACATAGTAGTGGATACGTTTCGCGACTTTTGTGCGATGATCCGCGAACCCTCGCTGCTGCTGCTGGCACAGTGCTGGATGATTACAGGCAGCCGCGTGGTACATAGCCACCGATAAAGACAAAGATCCCCCGTGTAACCTTAGACTGCTGGGGCAAGTGCTGTTAGCGAGTAGCACCCATGAAGGCCTGCATGGCGCAAGAGGGGGTGGATGGCCACGAAGATGACCAAAGGAGTTCACGTGACGATGGTTTATAGCTCCTCGATAAGAGACATCTGAGCCCTGGGGTCACGTGTAAACACTCGTTCACTCAGCCCGTTTGGCCGGGTCTTCCATTACTAAAATAAGTAATTTTTTAAAACTTTTTTTAAAAACACGCTTTAATGAAATGTACCGTACTCGTAATGAGAGCCGCTCGGCTCATTGGGGCCCTCCCGAAATAAACTGCCCGACCGAATTGGCTGGAAAACATCTTTATATGTGTAGAGAGAGAGGAGCGCAGAGCTCGGGCAATTGTTGGTGGCGCCACCTCGTCACCACCACGTGGCAGCCGCTGCCTCCAACACTCCTCGTCTGTGGTTCCTCTCTCTCTCAAAGTCGTCCTCTCTCTCTCAGAGTCGTCCTCTCTCTCAGAGTCGTCCTCTCTCTGAGTCGTCATCTCTCTCTCTCAGAGTCGTCCTCTCTCTCTGAGTCGTTCTCTCTCTCAGAGTCGTCCTCTCTCTCTCTCAGAGTCGTCATCTCTCTCTCTCAAAGTTGTCTCCTCTCTGTGAGTCATCCCCTCTCTCTCAGTCGTCCTCTCTCTCTTGCTGAGTCGTCCTATCTCTCTCTGAGTCGTCCTCTCTCTCTCTCTCTCAGAGTTGTCTCCTCTCTGTGAGTCATCCCCTCTCTCTCAGAGTCGTCCTCTCTCTCTCTCAGAGTCGTCCTCTCTCTCAGAGTCGTCCTCTCTCTCTCAGTCGTCCTCTCTCTCTCAGAGTCCTCCTCTCTCAGAGTCATCCTCTCTCTCTGAGTCGTCCTCTTTCTCTCTCTCTCAGAGTCGTCCTCTCTCTCTCGGAGTTGTCTCCTCTCTGTGAGTCATCCCCTCTCTCTCTCAGTCGTCCTCTCTCTCTCGCTGAGTCGTCCTATCTCTCTCTGAGTCGTCCTCTCTCTCTCTCAGAGTTGTCTCCTCTCTGTGAGTCATCCCCTCTCTCTCTCTCTCAGAGTCGTCCTCTCTCTCTCAGAGTCGTCCTCGCTCTCTCTCAGAGTCGTCCTCTCTCTCTCAGAGTCGTCCTCTCTCAGAGTTGTCTCCTCTCTGTGAGTCATCCTCTCTCTCTCTCAGTCGCTGAGACTTTGTGAATGCCGCGGCCACACGGCCAGAGAGGGGTCGGTTGGGGGGGGGGGGTGGCGAGGGAGGGGGAGTCGGGGGGGGGTGGCGAGGGAGGGGGAGTCGGGGGGGGGGGCTGTGGTGTTGTAAGAGACCTCGGAGGTGTGGACGGAGTTTGAGAGAGATTTGCGTCAAGCGCGGCCTTCCCCGAACGCGAAGACTCCAACCCGGTGTCGCCTTCACGGCGAGCGCTGTTCGCGAGTAGCCCCTACGAGGGCGCGGCACGGCACGCGAGGGGGTGGGGGTGGCCAGCAGCACGCCCGGCCGCCTTTGTCTCCCCCAGTGCCGATGTTCGCACACCGCACTAGGAACTTAATTTTGAGGCTGAGTCGACCTAGGGGAGGCCCAGGACCGATTCAGAGAATCGTCACCAGGTGTTGCTGGCCGTGAGCGTGAATCGAACCCGCGTCGCCTCGTTCGTAGCTTGGCGCACTAACCGCCACAAAGACAACGACACAGGTCCCCCGTATAGCCTCAACAGATTGTTGGGGCAAGTGCTGTTAGCGAGCACCTATCAAGGCCAGCATGGCACACGAGGGGGTGGGTAGCCAGCACCACGCCCGACCGCCTTAATCTCTACAGTGCCGATGTTCGCACACCGCACCCGGTACTCATTTGAGGCTGAGTCGACCTAAGGGGAGGCCCAGTACCGGTTCAAGATAATCGTCACCGGTGTTTGTGAGCGTGAATCGAACCCGGGTCGCCAGGTTCGTAGCGCAGAGCGCTAATCGCTACACCACCGCTCCCCAGACACACACACACACACAAAGACACACGGACACACACACACAAAGACACACACACACAGACACACGGACACACGGACACACACGCGCACCGCGCTGCTCAGAGGCAGTCGACCGTCGTTAGCTCAGCAGAGCTGATTGGAACAGACGAACGAGGTCGGATCCAAAGCAGACTCAGTGAGACGAGAGCCAGCCAGTGCCGTTCCACTTTGCGGAACCCCATTGTGTTCACTCTCACCACCACCACGCGTGTGTGTGTGGTGTGGTGTGTGTGAGGGGGTGGGTGGCCAGCACCACCCCCGGCCGCCTTTGTCTCCCCAGTGGCGATGTTCCGTACCGCGCATGGGACTGAATAAACGTTGAGTCAACTCCCTGTGGCTGCTTAATCAATTGTTGTTATTTGTGATGGGCAGGTCGCTTCTTAAAAGAAAGTTAGTACCCCAGTGGGATTTGCCTCGTAGGATGCGGATGGTTTATTGTTGTATGTGTACGTGTTTAGGTGATGTATTCTTGGTTCTTTCGGTAAAGTCAAAGAACCTATCTACGTGACTTTACCGAAAGACCCAAGAATATGAATTCCTGCAGTCACGAAAGCTTCAAGTCGAGATTTAGGTGATGTCTTTACCTTTCTTGCACTTTGCAAAGCTATCGAGTCTTTTTTGTTACTATTCGCTGTCGTAACGTTCTAAATCCCGTGGCCCTACTGGACATCTGTGAAAAAAAGAGCTTTATAGCTCATCGGATTCGCCCTGCAGCATAAACACAGATCCTGAATTGCAGTGCTCCACCTTTAGGCTTTTAGAGCAATACGAAACATTCGATCAATTAAATATATAAAATCAGTCTGTCGCACACACACGCAGCAAAAAAAACATTCAAAAGAATTTCGTGACAAAGCTAATCCATTACTCGATTTCTCAGGAGGTTTCAGCAAGTAAAAGCGTGGACGGTGGACAAACATGACGACATTACGGAGGACGGCTTAATGCACGCCAGGGATATTTTTTGCTATTGATCTTCTTCGGTCTTCAGAGTTACGGATAGCGGCGAGACGGTGGTGGGGGGGGGGGATAAGAGACAATTGCCCTGTATTTTAAAGAGGGCGGAGAACGGGGAAATTTAATATTCGAGACCGGCCTAAAAGAGTCATTGACTGGGGGTGGTCGATCTTTGTGTGTGCGTGTTCTTACTTATGGGAATGACGGGATGCTCTCAAGACAAAAGCCCCAGGAGATGATTTGGGATTTTCGATTGCATAGCGTCTCAAGGATGGATGTCTCAAGACGCTGTACGTACACGAGGGTGGGATGCGCCCAGTCCTGGAGTAAACGAGGTTTAGTTTATTTCATGCGAAGGGTTGGCGGGTTTTATATTTTTAAAGAGATAGAGAGGGAGGGAGGTCATTCACGGGAGATAAGCGGAGGAAGGTCTTCAAGCCTGGAGTTGAACCGAGGGCAGGAAGTCGACAGCGCGGTGGGCTGGAGGAAGGGGAGTTCCAGACTGTGGGGGCAGCAGAGGAGAAGGAGCGACCTCCCAATGAGAGATCGTTGAGTCGGGGCTTCGATAGAACGCTGGAGTTGGAGAGTGCGTGGAGGGGAGTGGAGTGAGATGAGAGGGGAGGGGTAGGGGAGTGCGTGGAGGGGAGTGGAGTGAGATGAGAGATGTAGGTGCACGTAGTAAGCTCTGTGTTGTTGGTCTGATAGGTAGGTGACGACGTGGGCAGTGAGGGGAGAGGGGGATAACCAAGATGCTGATGAGCCACCTTCGGGGTGCATGAAGCTCAGGAGCGTTGCGAACAAACGCGGAGCTCCCAAGCAGATCCGTGTGGAGGGCCGTGAGTTGCTCACAACAGAAGCTTACACGGGGAGCTGGGGGGAGGGCGATTGGGGGGGGGGCAGGCAGGGGAGGGGGGGCAGGTAGGGGAGGGGGGGGTCACCGCACGAAAGGTCACGGCAAATTACACGAAGGTT
>NC_133726.1:5386619-5429119 GCF_048934315.1 Petromyzon marinus
GCTGCGAACCCGGCGACCCGGATTCGATTTCCACTCACGCCCATCAACGCCGGTGACGATTATCTAAACTGGTCCCGGGTCTCCCCTAGGTCGACTCAGCCTCAAATGAGTACCTGGTGCGGTGTGTAAACATCGCCACTGGGGAGACAAAGGCGACCGGGCGTGGTGCCTGGCCACCCACCCCCTCGTGTACCGTGCCGGCGTTCATAGGTGCTCGCTAACGTCACTTGCCGCAACAATCTGTTAAAAGCTATACGGGGGATCTTTGTGTGTGCATGTGTACAGGTCCACACCGACAGCACTTGCCCCAGCAGTCTGCCAAAGGCTGCACGGGGCATCTTTGTCTTTGGTGCGCGCGATGCCCCGTGAGCTCAGCTGACGCGTAATTAAATCTTGCCAGCCAATCAGAGCGACTCTGTTGGATATTTAAGTGCACCAGGAGAGTGTTAAACTATTTAATAATAATAATTACATAAAGATTGGTGGGAGCTACCTATGGGGCTTTCTATCGCCGTGATGTTCATGCACCGTACTATCTCCCTGTTGCTTTCCTGCGATATCGACACGCGCGAATCGCACCGGCCAAATTTAAAATTTTTCGTGTGAACTAGCAGAGCCAAAATATAGGGAATTGTAAAAACCGAGACTCGTGCGAAACGTGCACGCTGGGTGGAATAAACATCGACAAGGAGCAGGTAGGCGAGAGCACACGGGGTTAAATGACAACGTTCAGAGCAGTTTAACGCGTAGGCTTTCGCGACCAATATAATCCATAATGGAAGTCTTTTTTGGTGGGGTTAGATAGCGTATACGTATATAAATGTGGCGGGTTTTTATATATTTTACGCGATCTCACCCAAAAACAACTATTATGAACGTTCAGACCATTAAGAAATGTAATGCACGCGATGCATGCATGACGCATCATGGCTGCAGGGGATGACAGAGGTGATGATGATGATAATTTACATTTTCTATGTGGGGCATTTTATCCCCGTAGATCCCACCGATTAGCCGCCACCTGTGTATGGGATGGCAGCAAATAAACGGAACATGCACGGCGCACGGCTAGAACTAGGGGAGGGTGATGGTAAAGGCAGAAACACCCACCCACTCACCCACTCACTCACCCGATCAGTCACTCACTCACCGACTCACTCACTGACTCACCCGCTCAGGCCCTCACTCACCCACCCACTCACTCACTCACCCGCTAACCCACTTACCCACTCACCCGCTTAGTGACCCACCCACTCACCCACTAACTCACCCGCTCACCCGCTCACCCACTCACTCACCCGCTCAGGAACTCACCCACCCACTCACTCACTCACCCGCTCACTCACTCGCTCAGTTACTCACTCACAGACTCACTCGCTGACTCACTCACCCACCCACTCACTCACCCGCTCACCCACTCACTCACTTACTCACCCCCTTAATGACCCATTCACTCACTCACTCACCCACCCACTCACTCGCCCGCTAAGGCACTCACTCACCCACCCACTCACTCAATGACTCACCCACCCACCCACTCACTCACCCGCTCACCCACCCACTCACTCACCCGCTCAGTCACCCACTCACTCACTGACTCACCCACCCACCCACTCACTCACCCGCTTAGTGACCCACCCACTCACCCACCCACTCACTCGCCCGCTCAGGCACTCACTCACCCACTCACCCACCCACTCACTCACTCACCCACTCACTCACTCACCCACCCACCCACTCACTCACCCACCCACCCACTCACTCACCCACCCACCCACCCACTCACTCACTCGCCCGCTCAGGCACTAACTCACCCACTCACTCACTGACTCACTCACCCACCCACCCACTCATCCGCTCACCCACTCACTCACTCGCCAGTGTGGTGCTGGTGGTGGCTGAACACAATGTGGTGTACTGGTCGAGATAACGCCATCAAAACGTGTCGAGGAATAAATCTCTCTCTCTGCAGCGTATGGCAAATCTGTGCAAATTACGCGTCCAGGTGTAAGCCTGTGAGCCACCCGCTAGCTTCAGGAGCGGCGGGGCGACCGCCGCGCTGAAGAGCGCTCGTTAGGACGCAGTTCTCCGCAGTGTGAACCAATGTCTGCCTCGCGTGGCCGCGACGTTCACGGGAACGGCAGTGGCGATAGAAGAGCGATGCGGAGGCGACGGAGCGCACCGCCCAACGAGTGAGTGACCTCAGCGAAACCAGCGAGCGCTGATTCATCACCGGTACCCGGCTGATGACGACCGTTTGTGTTATGGTGGAAACGTCGTGAGGATTTTTATTGTTTTATTTATATATATTTTATTATTTTGTTGTTTCCCTTCAACGTGACTTTACCGAAAGAACTAAGAATATGAATTACTGCAGTCACGAAAGCTTTAAATCAAAATTTAGGTACCCGGCTGCTTTACGGGGGAAGTCTACGTACGGATACACAGCAGTACAAATAAGGGAGACTCGGGGGGGGGGGGTGTGGTTGGGGGGGGCGAGATTGTAGAAACCTTCAGAGCGGCTGTGTGTGTGTGTGGGGGGGGGCGGGGTGGTGGTGGGGGTACGAGGGGGACATGATGCATGGGGCGACGTAGCCCGCACTGACCTCGCGAGAGAAAGTCGCATCTGAAATGGAGCCATTTCCAGCCCCGTAGCGCTGAGCCAATTTCGCGCAGAAATCGGCCATGGGAGTGAGGGGGGGGGGAGCCGGGGGGGGGGTGGTGGCGGGGGGGTTAACGCTAAGAGGGGTAAAGGCGCAGCCCTGCAAGGGCTCCGTCACGCCTCTGCTGGCAGACGGGGCCTCCGCTAGACAGGAGCGAGGGAGTTATCCGCTTGCGGAGCGAGAGGAAGAGAGAGGGAACCCTGTAACTAGAACTAAACTGTTTTATATTTGGCCAGGGATAAGCCCCGACTGAGCTGTGTTGATATTTTTCAGAAGCGACCCTGGATATCACAGACGATAGCTCAACGAAGTGGCTTCTCATCATCATCATCATCACCACGTGAAAATGTTATCGCAGCAGCCAAACACTCTAAACGCGTGACGCTGATTTATAAATGTGGAGGGGGAAATCCGGAGGACCCGGTGAAGGGAAAGAGACACGCAAACTCCAAATATACAGCAGCAGGCGTCAGGTTCGGGATCGAAGCCACGACCTCCTGTGTACCAGGCGAGGTAGTCAACATCTCCTAGCCACCGCGATGATGATGATAGAGAGACACGCAAACTCCAAATATACAGCAGCAGGCGTCAGTGTCGGGATCGAAGCCACAACCTCCTGTGCACCAGGCGAGGTAGTCAACATCTCCTAGCCACCGTGATGATGATGAGAGAGAGACACGCAAACTCCAAATATACAGCAGCAGGCGTCAGTGTCGCGATCGAAGCCACGACCTCCTGTGTACCAGGCGAGGTAGTCAACATCTCCTAGCCACCGTGATGATGATGAGAGAGAGACACGCAAACTCCAAATATACAGCAGCAGGCGTCAGTGTCGGGATCGAAGCCACGACCTCCTGTGTACCAGGCGAGGTAGTCAACATCTCCTAGCCACCGTGATGATGATGAGAGAGAGACACGCAAACTCCAAATATACAGCAGCAGGCGTCAGTGTCGGGATCGAAGCCACGACCTCCTGTGTACCAGGCGAGGTAGTCAACATCTCCTAGCCACCGTGATGATGATGAGAGAGAGACACGCAAACTCCAAATATACAGCAGCAGGCGTCAGTGTCGGGATCGAAGCCACGACCTCCTGTGTACCAGGCGAAGTAGTCAACATCTCTTAGCCACCGTGGCACCCGTGATGGTGGAGTTCTTTGTAGCTCTCACGACCATCCTTCACCACCCCGCAATGACCGAGCGTGGTAAATCTGCACTCAAACATCCCCCCCCCACCCCCCCCGAAAACAGATGCATCGGGAGGAGGCCTTCATCCAGCAGTGGATTGACAGCGCTGCTGTCACGCTCAGCGCTGAAATTTCATCCTCGCAGCAGCAGCAGCAGCAGCGGCGGATCGCACGGAGCTTTCAGACGCGATTCTGTGGCCGTCTGGAACGCTCTTCCCTTCCAGATGTCAGGAAGCCACCGGGAGCTGTGATGCCCTTTAAAATCATCGTCATCGAGATTGACAAACTCATTTCTTTAGAACAGCTTTTTGTTGTTGTGTTTAGTGTGTTGTCCTTCTACTGCGCACTCCAATCAACACGGTTGGCTACGTACGGTGCGAAAGAAGTTCAACATACGCACATACTCGGAGCTTCGATGAGCGCATCGTCTAGGTTGACAAACTCATTCCCTTGGAACTGTTGCTTTTTGTTGTTGTGTTTAGTTTATTCCCCCCCCCCCCGCACCTCCGATTATCACGGCAGGCTATGCACGGTGCTAAAGAAGTTCAACGTACACACACACACAGACACACATATCGTGCGTGCCATTCCTGAATAAATAATCAATTATAATTGTTATGATTATCATGAAATCACGTTGAGTGATTGCCAGCACGTGCGTTGGTATGTGTGTATGTGTGTGTATGTGTGTGTGACTGATACCAGCGGTGTCAAGATCGGCCTCTGTGGAGGAGGCTCGTGAAGGACGCTACTGGGCAGTTGGGGCAGTCGCCCTCCAACAACAACGGAGGGCGGAGGAGCGACGCTCAGAACAACGAGCGGAGCGCCGGGTGGCTAAAGCACAGCAGGTTGGCACAGTAGGGGGCACAGGTGGTGCATCAGCCAGTCATCTCAGTAATCTTAGCCAGTCGACCCGTGGCACCTGCTGGGTCTGCCCCGTGACCTCCTGTCAGTGGGTGTTCGACACTCCACGTGGCCTCAAGGTGCACATGGCCTGGCACAAGCGTCGTGGTGACGTCACCGCCACTTAGTGGCGAATGGCGGTTGTTGTTGTTGTGTGTATGTGTGTATGTATGTGTGTATGTGTATGTGCTCGCTAACAGCACTTGCCCCTACAGTCTGTTAAGGCTATATGGGGTATCTTTGATCTTTGTCTTTGTGTATGTGTGTATGTGTGTGTATGTGTGTGTATGTGTGTGTATGTGTGTGTATGTATGTGTGTGTTTGAACTTCTTTCGCACCGTACGTCGCCAACCGTGCGAATCACGCATGGAATTTCGCTACCGATATTACAATTTCATACTTAAATTTTCTTCTTCTTCTTCTTCCTCTTCTTCTTCTTCACCTTCTTCTTCCTCTTATTCTTCCTCTTCTTCTTCTTCACCTTCTTCTTCCTCTTCTTCCTCTTACTCTTACTCTTCTTCTTCGTCTTCTTCTTCTTCTTCTTCCTCTTCTTCTTCTTCTTCACCTTCTTCTTCTTCTTCCTCTTCTTCCTCTTACTCTTACTCTTCTTCCTCTTCCTCTTCTTCTTCCTCTTCTTCTTCTTCCTCTTCTTCGTCTTCTTCTTCACCTTCTTCTTCTTCCTCCTCTTCTTCCTCTTACTCTTACTCTTCTTCCTCTTCTTCTTCCTCTTCTTCTTCTTCTTCTTCCTCTTCTTCTTCTTCCTCTTCTTCTTCCTCTTCTTCTTCTTCCTCTTCCTCCCAACCCCCCCCCCCCCCCCCCGGTACTTTGCAAGCTGCGGCAGCTGCCAGCTCCCGAAACCATCCCCGGCTCAAATTCACGGCCTGTGTCAGCCCCTGGAGCTGACGGCTCGAGACTGGGGGGGGGGGGGGGAGGGGGGGGGGAGGGGGGGGTTGGTTTTGTTTTACGGCTCCGAGCTGTGGATCTCGGAGGCCCCCCCTCCCTAAACTACACCCCCCCCCCCACTTGTAAATTATTTATCCCTGCCGAGGTAGTGGCGTGCGCAGTACTTTGCATTGTTTACTGCCTTGAATAGACCCAGGGGGGCCCCCTCCCTGCCACCCTCCCCCGAAGTGAGTGTCGTAGTTAGTGTGTCTAGTCAGTGTTCAGTGTCCTAGTCAGTGTGTCACAGTCAGTGTGTCACAGTCAGTGTGTCCGAGTCAGTGTGTCACAGTCAGTGTGTCCTAGTCAGTGTGTCCTAGTTAGTGTGTCTAGTCAGTGTTCAGTGTCCTAGTCAGTGTGTCCTAGTCAGTGTGTCCTAGCCAGTGTGTCACAGTCAGTGTGTCACAGTCAGTGTGTCCTAGTCAGTGTGTCCTAGTCAGTGTGTCCTAGTCAGTGTGTCCTAGTCAGTGTGTCCTAGTCAGTGTGTCACAGTCAGTGTGTCACAGTCAGTGTGTCCTAGTCAGTGTGTCACAGTCAGTGTGTCACAGTCAGTGTATCCTAGTCAGTGTGTCCTAGTCAGTGTGTCTTAGTCAGTGTGTCACAGTCAGTGTGTCCTAGTCAGTGTGTCCTAGTCAGTGTTTCACAGTCAGTGTGTCCTAGTCAGTGTGTCCTAGTCAGTGTGTTCTAGTCAGTGTGTCCTAGTCAGTGTGTCACAGTCAGTGTGTCCTAGTCAGTGTGTCACAGTCAGTGTGTCCTAGTCAGTGTCGCAGTCAGTGTGTCACAGTCAGTGTGTCCTAGTCAGGGTGTTCTAGTCAGTGTGTTCTAGTCAGTGTGTCACAGTCAGTGTGTCCTAGTTAGTGTGTCTAGTCAGTGTGTCCTAGTCAGTGTGTCACAGTCAGTGTATACTAGTCAGTGTGTCCTAGTCAGTGTGTTCTAGTCAGTGTGTCACAGTCAGTGTGTTCTAGTCAGTGTGTCACAGTCAGTGTGTCCTAGTCAGTGTGTCACAGTCAGTGTGTCACAGTCAGTGTGTCACAGTCAGTGTGTTTTAGTCAGTGTGTCACAGTCAGTGTGTCACAGTCAGTGTGTCACAGTCAGTGTGTTCTAGTCAGTGTGTCACAGTCAGTGGGTCCTAGTCAGTGTGTCACAGTCAGTGTGTCACAGTCAGTGTGTCTTAGTCAGTGTGTCCTAGTCAGTGTGTCACAGTCAGTATGTCACAGTCAGTGTGTCTTAGTCAGTGTATCCTAGTCAGTGTGTCCTAGTCAGTGTGTCCTAGTCAGTGTGTCACAGTCAGTGTGTTCTAGTCAGTGTGTTCTAGTCAGTGTGTCCTAGTCAGTGTGTTCTAGTCAGTGTGTCACAGTCAGTGTGTCCTAGTCAGTGTGTCACAGTCAGTGTGTCCTTGTCAGTGTGTTCTAGTCAGTGTGTTCTAGTCAGTGTGTCACAGTCAGTGTGTCACAGTCAGTGTGTCCTAGTCAGTGTGTCACAGTCAGTGTGTTCTAGTCAGTGTGTCCTAGTCAGTGTGTTCTAGTCAGTGTGTCCTAGTCAGTGTGTCCTAGTCAGTGTGTCACAGTCAGTGTGTTCTAGTCAGTGTGTCACAGTCAGTGTGTCACAGTCAGTGTGTCCAAGCTAGTGTGTCACAGTCAGTGTGTCACAGTCAGTGTGTCCTAGTCAGTGTGTCCTATTCAGTGTGTCCTAGTCAGTGTGTTCTAGTCAGTGTGTCACAGTCAGTGTGTCACAGTCAGTGTGTCCTAGTCAGTGTGTCACAGTCAGTGTGTCCTAGTCAGTGTGTCCTAGTCAGTGTGTCCTAGTCAGTGTGTCACAGTCAGTGTGTCCTAGTCAGTGTGTCACAGTCAGTGTGTCACAGTCAGTGTGTCCTAGTCAGTGTGTCACAGTCAGTGTGTTCTAGTCAGTGTGTCACAGTCAGTGTGTTTCTAGTCAGTGTGTCACAGTCAGTGTGTCCTAGTCAGTGTGTCACAGTCAGTGTGTCCTAGTCAGTGTGTCACAGTCAGTGTGTCCTAGTCAGTGTGTTCTAGTCAGTGTGTCCTAGTGAGTGTGTCACAGTCAGTGTGTCCTAGTCAGTGTGTCCTAGTCAGTGTGTCCTAGTGAGTGTGTCACAGTCAGTGTGTCCTAGTCAGTGTGTTCTAGTCAGTGTGTCCTAGTCAGTGTATCCTAGTCAGTGTGTCACAGTCAGTGTGTTCTAGTCAGTGTGTTCTAGTCAGTGTTCAGTGTTCTAGTCAGTGTGTCACAGTCAGTGTGTCCTAGTCAGTGTGTCACAGTCAGTGTGTCCTAGTCAGTGTGTCACAGTCAGTGTGTCCTAGTCAGTGTGTCACAGTCAGTGTGTCACAGTCAGTGTGTTCTAGTCAGTGTGTCCTAGTCAGTGTGTCCTAGTCAGTGTGTCACAGTCAGTGTGTTCTAGTCAGTGTGTCAGAGTCAGTGTGTCACAGTCAGTGTGTCCTAGTCAGTCTGTCCTAGTCAGTGTGTTCTAGTCAGTGTGTCACAGTCAGTGTGTTCTAGTCAGTGTGTCACAGTCAGTGTGTTCTAGTCAGTGTGTCACAGTCAGTGTGTCACAGTCAGTGTGTCACAGTCAGTGTGTCCTAGTCAGTGTGTCCTAGTCAGTGTGTCCTAGTCAGTGAGTCACAGTCAGTGTGTCCTAGTCAGTGTGTCCTAGTCAGTGTGTCCTAGTCAGTGTGTCACAGTCAGTGTGTCCTAGTCAGTGTGTCACAGTCAGTGTGTCCTAGTCAGTGTGTCCTAGTCAGTGTGTCCTAGTCAGTGTGTCCTAGTCAGTGTGTCCTAGTCAGTGTGTCACAGTCAGTGTGTCCTAGTCAGTGTGTCCTAGTCAGTGTGTCCGAGTCAGTGTGTCCTAGTCAGTGTGTCCTAGTCAGTGAGTCACAGTCAGTGTGTCCTAGTCAGTGTGTCCTAGTCAGTGTGTCCTAGTCAGTGTGTCACAGTCAGTGTGTCCTAGTCAGTGTGTCACAGTCAGTGTGTCCTAGTCAGTGTGTCCTAGTCAGTGTGTCCTAGTCAGTGTGTCCTAGTCAGTGTGTCCTAGTCAGTGTGTTCTAGTCAGTGTGTTCTAGTCAGTGTATCACAGTCAGTGTGTCCTAGTCAGTGTGTCACAGTCAGTGTGTCCTAGTCAGTGTGTCCTAGTCAGTGTGTTCTAGTCAGTGTGTCCTAGCCAGTGTGTCACAGTCAGTGTGTTCTAGTCAGTGTGTCACAGTCAGTGTGTCCTAGTCAGTGTGTTACAGTCAGTGTGTCACAGTCAGTGTGTCACAGTCAGTGTGTCCTAGTCAGTGTGTCAGGGTCAGTGTGTCCTAGTCAGTGTGTCACAGTCAGTGTGTTCTAGTCAGTGTGTCCTAGTCAGTGTGTCACAGTCAGTGTGTCACAGTCAGTGTGTCCTAGTCAGTGTGTCCTAGTCAGTGTGTCACAGTCAGTGTGTCCTAGTCAGTGTGTCACAGTCAGTGTGTCCTAGTCAGTGTGTCCTAGTCAGTGTGTCCTAGTCAGTGTGTCCTAGTCAGTGTGTCCTAGTCAGTGTGTTCTAGTCAGTGTGTTCTAGTCAGTGTATCACAGTCAGTGTGTCCTAGTCAGTGTGTCACAGTCAGTGTGTCCTAGTCAGTGTGTCCTAGTCAGTGTGTTCTAGTCAGTGTGTCCTAGTCAGTGTGTCACAGTCAGTGTGTTCTAGTCAGTGTGTCACAGTCAGTGTGTCCTAGTCAGTGTGTTACAGTCAGTGTGTCACAGTCAGTGTGTCACAGTCAGTGTGTCCTAGTCAGTGTGTCAGGGTCAGTGTGTCCTAGTCAGTGTGTCACAGTCAGTGTGTTCTAGTCAGTGTGTCCTAGTCAGTGTGTCACAGTCAGTGTGTCACAGTCAGTGTGTCCTAGTCAGTGTGTCACAGTCAGTGTGTTCTAGTCAGTGTGTCCTAGTCAGTGTGTCACAGTCAGTGTGTCCTAGTCAGTGTGTTCTAGTCAGTGTGTCACAGTCAGTGTGTCCTAGTCAGTGTGTCCTAGTCAGTGTGTCCTAGTCAGTGTGTTCTAGTCAGTGTGTCACAGTCAGTGTGTCCTAGTCAGCGTGTCCTAGTCAGTGTGTTCTAGTCAGTGTGTCACAGTCAGTGTGTCCTAGTCAGTGTGTCACAGTCAGTGTGTCACAGTCAGTGTGTCTTAGTCAGTGTGTTCTAGTCAGTGTGTCACAGTCAGTGTGTTCTAGTCAGTGTGTCACAGTCAGTGTGTTCTAGTCAGTGTGTCCTAGTCAGTGTGTCCACAGGAGCTGTCAAAACAAAACCCAGAGACCCATAAACCCCACCACGTGGTAGGAGGGGGGAGGTGTAGGGGGGGGGCGCGGTGGGGGAGGGCGGTGGGGGGGTGGGTGGGAATTGGGGGGATTTGGTGGTGGGGGGGGGGCCCTCAACCAGGATGTGAATCCATCTCCGCCGAGTCGATTCGCGGCGCGCCTCCCTTGTTGACAACGTGGGGGGTGGTGGGGGGGGAGGACAATCCATTTGTTTTGTTTGTTAGTCCTCTCGAGACACAACAACGGGTTAATGAATGAGAGAGACGTCTCGGCTGGCGGCTGTGGGGTTTTTGTTTGTGGGGAGGGAGGAGGGGGGGTGAAGTTGTGTTTATTCAATATCTTGGCCCCGGAGGCGGAGCGAAACCGGAGCAGTTTTAATTAATTTCCCGTAAATCTCTCGGCTGTAATTCACCCCCTCCCTCACCCCCCCCCGCAAACAACCCCCCCTCCACCCCCCATCAAACCAGCGTGAAGTGTGCTCAGCTGAGGCCATCCGCCAGGAAGAGAGAGAGACAGCGAGAGAGTAACGCTCATTGGCCAATGCAGTCAATGCTCACAGTTTTCAATTTTGTGCGGGGAGTGTGTGGGTGGGGGTGTGTGGGGGGGTGGGTGGGTGGGTGGGTGTGTGGGTGGGTGTGTGGGTGGGGGTGTGTGGGGGGGTTGATGTGTGGGGGTGTGGGTGGGGGTGTGTGGATGGGTGTCTGGGTGGGTGTGTGGGTGGGGGTGTGTGGGTGGGGGTGTGTGGGTGGGTGTGTGGGTGGGTGTGTGGGTGGGGGTGTGTGGGTGGGGGTGTGTGGGGGGAGTGTGTGGGGGGGTATGTGGGTGTGTGTGTGGGTGCCTGTGTGGGTGGGTGGGTGTGTGGGTGTGGGTGGGTGGGTGTGTAGGCTGGCCTGCCTACCATCCATCCTGGGTTTAACCAGGCTGGATTGTGTAAGGAGCTCACAAATTCTTGAAAGATCTGGGCAAGGTCCCATCGGTGAGCTCCTCCGGCAGGCAAAGGCTGCGATGGCTGGGTCATGTAGCCCGCATGCCCAGCCACCGCATGCCGAAACAGCCTTTGTTCGGCCGGATCGAGGGGGCTAGACGGGCGCGGCACGGGCTAGAGAAGAGATGGAGTGATGTGGTACAGGAGGACGTGGAGCTGAGTGGACTTGCCGATGACTGGTACCAGCGGTGTCAAGATCGGCCTCTGTGGAGGAGGCTCGTGAAGGATGCTACTGGGCAGTTGGAGGCAGTCGCCCTCCAACTACAACGGAGGGCGGAGGAGCGACGCTCACAAAAACGAGCGGAGCGCCGGTGGCTAAAGCACAGCAGGTTGGCACAGTAAGGGGCACAGGTGGTGCATCAGCCAGTCATCTCAGTCAGTCGACCTGTGGCACCTGGGTCTGCCCCGTGACCTCCTGCCAGCGGGCGTTCGACACTTCACGTGGCCTCAAGGTGCACATGGCCTGGCACAAGCGTCGTGGTGACGTCACCGCCACTTAGTGGCGAATGGCGGTTGTTGTTGTGGGTGGGGGTGTGGGTGGGTGTGTGTGTGGGTGTGTGGGTGGGTGGGTGGGGGTGTGTGGGTGGGGGGTGGTGGGTGGGGGTAGGAAACGGAAGGGTAAGTTGAGCAGCGGAGTTATTTGCGGGATCGCTGCAGAGAGAGGGAGATCGTCAAATTGGTGCATGGGGGGAGGAGGAGTGGTGATGGATGATGAAGGCGATGAAGGCTGCGGTGATGGTGGTGGTGTAGTAGTCATGATCATAATAGGGGAGCGGTGTGCAGCGGTTAGCGCTACGCTGCATTACGAGCCCGGCGTCCCGGGTTCGATTCCCGCTCACGGCCAACACCGGTGACAATTATGATTGAACCGGTCCTGGGCCTTCCCTAGGTTGACTCAGCCTCAAATAAGTACCTGGTGCAGTGTGTAGTAAACATCGCCACTGGTGGAGACAAAGGCGGTCGGGCGTGGCGCTGGCCACCCACCCCCTCGTGTGCCGTGCCGGCCTTCATAGGTGCTCGCTAACAGCACTTGCCCCAATAGTCTGTTAAGGCTATACGGGGGATCTTTGTCTTTGATGGTGGTGGTGGTCTGCGATCTACGTACCAACCAAGCTCAACCATCTACATTTAAAAACATGCGTTTAGATCACTTAGATTAATACATGTCCACATGATAAGCCACTTCGTTGGGCTATCGTGTGTGGCTAGGGTCGCTTCTGAAAAATCGGCGAATCTCTCAGTGGGCTTTACCTTGTAAGATAGAAAATAAGTTTAGTTGTATATATTTTTTTTAAAGTGATTTGTTTAACTTTCCTATACTTTGCACTGCTATCGTGTTTTTTTACTGTTTGCTGTTGTGACGTTCTGACTAGCCCCCAAGCTGGACATATGTGAGAAAAAAGAGCTTCATAGCTCATCGGATTCCCCATGCGGTCTCAATAAATATCCTGACGATTCTCATTGCAGGCTGTGCCCTTGAGGAGTCTCAAGAGATGAAACTTTTGACATCGGCGGCGAGCCGCGGTGAAATTTCTTTTTTATATATATCGCTGCAACAATGAAAAAAAAAACGAATTGCGAAACACAACCCGAGAGGCTACGGTGGCAATCTTTAAAGAGACAGCGAGAGAGGGAGAAGGAGGAGAGAGAGAAGGGAGAGTGCTCGGTGGCAGAAGACGGAGAGCTCTGCATGCAGAGATGAGCTACCCGTCGGAGGCCGTAGGACCGCGAGAAGGGCTGTCGTAGTAAAAAAAATCTAAATAAAAATACGTGCATAGAAAACAGGGGGAAACATAGACATAGAGTAGGGAGAGAAAGGGTAGAGAGAGAGGGTGGGGGGGGTAGAGAGAGGGGGGTAGAGAGAGAGGGGGTAGAGAGAGAGGGGGGGTAGAGAGAGGGGGTAGAGAGAGAAGGGAGGTAGAGAGAGGGGGTAGACAGAGAGGGGGTAGAGAGAAAGGGGGGGGGGTAGAGAGAGGGGGTAGAGAGAAAGGGGGGGTAGAGAGAGAGGGGTAGAGAGAGAGGGGGTAGAGAGAGAGAGAGGGGGTAGAGAGAGGGGGTAGAGAGAGGGGGTAGAGAGAGAGGGGGTAGAGAGAGAGGGGGTAGAGAAAGGGGGTAGAGAGAGAGGGGGTGGAGAGAGGAGGTAGAGAGAGAGGGGGTAGAGAGAGGGGGTAGAGAGAGAGAGGGGGTAGAGAGAGAGAGAGGGGGGGTAGAGAGAGGGGGGTAGAGAGAGGGGTAGAGAGAGGGGGTAGAGAGAGGAGGTAGAGAGAGAGGGGGTAGAGAGAGGGGGAGAGAGAGAGGGGGTAGAGAGAGAGAGGGGGGGGTAGAGAGAGGGGGTAGAGAGAGGGGGTAGAGAGAGAGGGGGTAGAGAGAGAGAGGGGGTAGAGAGAGAGGGGGTAGAGAGAGAGAGGGGGTAGAGAGAGAGGGGGGTAGAGAGAGGGGGTAGATAGAGGGGGTAGAGAAAGAGGGAAGGGGTAAGAAGGAGGAGAGCAGAGCGTGAATATTTCGTGAAATCTTTAATTTAAACAAGGGGGGAGGGGGGCCACATAAAGCAAAGCATTGAAAAAACCCCAAAAAACCCAAATGATGAACGAGGCAGAGTGCCGACTACACCGAGCATCTTCTTGTTTTCTCTGATCGTAAAATGTGAGAGAGGGGGAGAGAGAAGGGAGGTAGAAGGGGGGAGATAGAAGGGAGAGAGAGGGAAATGGAGAAGGCGTGACACAAATGAATCAAATAGCGGACGGCGATTTGGCACGCGAGTCTGGCCAGTTTCACCATTATCTGTCTCCCAAATTGGGCACGGGGAAGGCGGCGATGGCGCGGCCTCGGGGTGAGCGATGCCCCGCACGCGACTCCGCGACTCCCAGAGTCCGACAAAATCCGCGCAACGCGAGAAATCGCAGCCACGATCCCAGCGATTGCTATTTGGACATCTGTAGTTTAAAAAAAAAACACGATAGATATTCTTGGTTCTTTCGGTAAAGTGTGGGTTTTTTGCTTTTATTATTTTCATTTCTTTTTTACTTTTCTATTATTATTATTATTTTTATTTTACAAACATTCTATCTCCGTGACTTTTCCGAAAGAACCAAGAATATGCATTCCTGCAGTCACGAAAGTTTCAAGTCAAAAAAATGAAACACAATAAACCAAAGAGCTTCACAGCTCATCGGATTCCTCATCGGGCAGTCTAAATCCAGATTCTGATCGTGAGTAGCTCGTGACAGAGCCATTATGAACCCCCTGAGAGGGAGATAGAGAAAGAGAGACAGAGAGACACCTTACCACAGGATTCGAAAACCAAAATACCTGTGGTTCTGGCTCATTATCTCTGACATGGCCATTATGAATCCCCCGAGAGAGAGAGTCAGAGGGCGAGAGAGCGAGCGAGAGAGTCAGAGGGAGATAATCCCACCGCTCACGCTCAATCCCAATACCCCCTTACAATCGCTGACTCTGCGTTGCTGACACGGCCATCGCGAACCACCTCCCTGAGAGAGTCAAAACACGCGCGCGCGCGTAGGCTCAAGTGCAGAGGTCGAAACCCAGCGCCTCTGTGACGCCGGGTTTGGCACGTCCACCATGAGCGAGCTGCATGCAACGTCGATCCTTCTTTCGCACCGTACGTGGCCAAGGGCGCTGGCCGGAGGTGCTTGGGAAGGACAACCAACTCGATAGGAGACACCCCAGACGCGGGGCTTGGGCTCGGAGGGTTCGTACATCGTTGTGGAAGTGTTGCTGGTATGGCCATCGTGAACCTCTTGTGAGAAATGCTCCCCGGCCCAGAGAGTTCAAACTCTGAAGTTGAGCATTGCCCAATCGTTTTGTTTGCGACACGGCCATGATGAGCCCAAGAACTCCATCCCCATGATGGTGTTGTCATTGACACGGCCATCGTGAACCACACACACACAGTGAGAGATATCTAACCCAAGAGCTCCATCCCCATGATGATGTCATTGACACGGCCATCGTGAACCACACACACACAGAGTGAGATATCTAATCCAAGAGCTCCATCCCCCATGATGATGTTGTCATTGACACGGCCACCGTGAACCACACACACACAGAGAGTGAGATATCTAACCCAAGAACTCCATCCCCATGATGATGTTGTCATTGGCACAGCCATCGTGAACCACACACACACAGAGAGAGAGAGAGAGAGTGAGTTATCTAACCCAAGAACTCCATCCCCTTGATGATGTTGTCATTGACACGGCCATCGTGAACCACACACACACACACAGAGAGAGTGAGATATCTAACCCAAGAGCTCCATCCCCATGATGATGTTGTCATTGACACGGCCATCGTGAACCACACACACACAGAGTGAGATATCTAACCCAAGAACTCCATCCCCTTGATGATGTTGTCATTGACACGGCCATCGTGAACCACACACACACACCCACACAGAGAGAGTGAGATATCTAACCCAAGAGCTCCATCCCCATGATGATGTTGTCATTGACACGGCCATCGTGAACCACACACACACACAGAGTGAGATATCTAACCCAAGAGCTCCATCCCCATGATGATGTTGTCATTGACACGGCCATCGTGAACCACACACACACACAGAGTGAGATATCTAACCCAAGAGCTCCATCCCCATGATGATGTTGTCATTGACACGGCCATCGTGAACCACACACACACACAGAGAGAGTGAGATATCTAACCCAAGAGCTCCATCCCCATGATGATGTTGTCATTGACACGGCCATCGTGAACCACACACACACACAGAGTGAGATATCTAACTCAAGAACTCCATCCCCATGATGATGTTGTCATTGACACGGCCATCGTGAACCACACACACACACAGAGAGAGTGAGATATCTAACCCAAGAGCTCCATCCCCATGATGATGTTGTCATTGACACGGCCATCGTGAACCACACACACACACAGAGTGAGATATCTAACCCAAGAACTCCATCCACATGATGATGTTGTCATTGACACGGCCATCGTGAACCACACACACAGAGAGAGAGTGAGATATCTAACCCAAGATCTCCATCCCCATGATGATGTTGTCATTGACACGGCCATCGTGAACCACACACAGAGAGAGAGAGAGAGTGAGATATCTAACCCAAGAACTCCATCCCCATGATGATGTTGTCATTGACACGGCCATCGTGAACCACACACACACACAGAGAGAGTGAGATATCTAACCCAAGAACTCCATCCCCATGATGATGTTGTCATTGACACGGCCATCGTGAACCACACACACACACACACAGAGTGAGATATCTAACCCAAGAGCTCCATCCCCTTGATGATGTTGTCATTGACACGGCCATCGTGAACCACACACACAGAGATAGAGAGAGAGTGAGATATCTAACCCAAGAACTCCATCCCCATGATGATGTTGTCATTGACACGGCCATCGTGAACCACACACACACACAGAGACCACACACACACACAGAGAGAGTGAGATATCTAACCTAAGAACTCAAAGCGCAGATACCGGCGCAGCTGACGCGACACGACCATTCTGAACCCCACACACGGCCAGACGGAACGAGAGACCTAACCCAGCTACAGCTTACACAGCACGACCATTCTGAACCTCACACATGAACATTCTGAACCCCCTACTCCCACCCCCTCCCCCGCTTACACCCCCCCCCCAGTAAACCAGCCCCCCACCACCACCCAATCCATCTCGCCACCCCCCCAACTCTCGCCCTGCCGCTGTAATGAAGCGATATTTCAGAGCTGGGGAGTGCACAGGATTGGGGAGGTCACGTAACAGATGTGCTGCATCGACAGAATGTCCACGTACGTCGATACTCAGCACTTTCTGGATGGTTCCTGTCCACCCACACACACACACACGCGTCTATATACACGCACAAATACAAAGACAAAGACCCAACCGTGTAGCCTCAACAGGCTGTAGGGGCAAGTGCTGTTAGCGAGCAGCACCTATGAAGGCCGGAACGGTTCACGAGGCGGTGGGTGGCCAGCACCACGCCCGGCCGCCTTTGTCTCCCCAGTGGCGATGTTCACTACACACCGCACCAGGTACTCACCTGAGGCTGAGTCGACCTAGGGGAGGCCCGGGACCGGTTCGGATAATCGTCACTGGGTGTTGGTCGTGAGCGAGAATCGAACTCGGTTTTGCCAGGTTCGTAGCACGGCGTAGCGCTAACCGCTGCACCACCACTCCCCCCCCCCACCACAGCTACCCCCCCCCCCATCTTCCCCCACATCTCCCCCCCCAGATCTCCCCCCCACATCTCCCCCCCCTCACACCTCCCCCCCACTTCTCCCCCCCAATTCTCCCCCCCCCCCCACATCTACCCCCCCCACACCTCCCCCCAACAACTCCCCCCCCACATCCCCCCCCACATTTCCCCCCCACACCTCCCCCCCACATCTCCCCCCACACCTCCCCCCCCACATCTCCCCCCACACCTCCCCCCCCCACATCTCCCCCCCCACATCTCCCCCTCCACATCTCCCCCCCCACACCTCCCCCCCCACATCTCCCCCCTCACACCTCCCCCCCACATCTCCCCCCCCACACCTCCCCCCCCACACCTCCCCCCCCACACCTCCCCCCCACCCGTGATCTCTGGTGGAGTTGCACCGCCTGCACGCTCCACACCGATTGGTGAGCTCACCCAATGGGTTAAACGCGAAATTTTGCCCTCTGAATTATTTTCGAGGGTTTTTATTTCTTTATTTTATCACCATCGTCGGCCTGAACGAATACGGGGAATCTGGTTATCTGGAGAACTTTAACAATGATGGGTTTTGTGTTGTTTATCGCCCCACAAAAAAATATATATTTAAAAAAATAAGCTTCCACAGAAGCAGTGAAAGGTTAGCAAAGGTCTTTGACTCGTGAAGGCTCCGAAGAAAATTGTTATCTTATCGGCTGTCAGCAGACGCCAGAGACGTCACGGATTTTACGAACGTCACCGCCAACGACGATGTTATCATCATCGCCATCATCATCGCCATCATCATCATCGCCATCATCATCGCCATCATCATCATCACCATCGCCATCATTATCATCACCATCGCCATCATCATCATCGCCATCATCATCATGGCCATTATGATCGCCATCATCATCGCCATCATCATCATCATCGCCATCATCACCATCATCACCATCATTATTATCATCATCGCCATCATCATCATCGCCATCATCATCATTGCCATCATCATCATCGCCATCATTATCATCGCCATCATTATCATCACCATCGCCATCATCATCATCGCCGTCATCATCATCGCCATCCATCATCGCCATCATCGTCGCCATCATCGCCATCATCATTGCCATCATCACCATCATCACCATCATTATTATCATCGCCATCATCATCGCCATCATCATCATCATCGCCATATTCAGTGGTATCGTCGTCATCGCTTTCATCACGCTCACCATCATCATCGCTACCGCCATCATCATTTCTACCATCATTGTAACTGCTTTTAAATTATATTTCTATGTTCGCCATCGCCACCATCAGCACTTTTATTACTCTCATCATCAGCACCATCATAACTGCCAAAATCATTGTTTTAAATTATCTTGTAATGTTCGGCTACGTACGGTGCGACAGAAGTTCAACATAAATACACCATCATCATCACTTTCATTATTCTCATCATCATCACCACCACCATCATAACTGCCATCATCATCATGATGCGTGCAAATGTTATTCAATGGTGTTGAAAAATAAATTGAACATTACATCGAATTACCAAGAAAAAAAATCCTTGTCATTTAACTTCAGACCTTTGATTTACTGTCGTCTCTCTAACCTTTACCTGACCTTAAAAGATATTAGTCTTTTACAAGAAATACGTGCCGGTATAGATTCGCACAGGATCAGCTATTATTGGGTTTGGTTTCATTTGCAAATAAATAAAAATATATCCATTTACCCAATGAAAGTCTAAAACACCCGTAATAAAATATCCCTTTCGTATGGGTATGAAGCCACCATGAATCGTTGTCCAAGTTGTGAATCCAGTTACTGGCTTCAGACTCACAGAGAGAATCACAGACTCAGAGAGACCCACCGACTCTCACAGAAATACATAGACTCACACCCAGATCCAGAGACTCAGAAATCAATAGACTCTTACAGAAACCAATATACTGAAATCCAGAGCCAGAGACTCAGAGAGACCCATAGACTCACACAGAGACCCATACTTACACAGAGGCCCATAGACTAACACAGAGACCCACAGACTCACACAGAGACCGACAGATTCACACAGAGACCCACAGACTCACGCAGAGACCGACAGACTCTCACAGAGATCCATAGACTCACACAGAGACCCATAGACTCACACACAGATTCGGACACTCATACAGAGACCACACAGACTCACACAGAGACCTATAGACTCACACAGAGACCACACAGACTCACACAGAGACCCATAGACTCACACACAGATTCGGACACTCATACAGAGACCACACAGACTCACACAGAGACCTATAGACTCACACAAAGACCACACAGACTCACACAGAGACATATAGAATCACACAGAGACCACACAGACTCACACAGAGACCCATAAGTTCACACACAGATTCGGACACTCACACAGAGACCACACAGACTCACACAGAGACTCATACTCACGATACGTCACCCTGTTGGGTCGATTCATGATTTTTTGATTTGTGTAAAGGGTGAATGATACCATGTTAATATTCCCTATGAATCGTACAATTATTCATAAGTAACTCCACATATTTGGACAAATATTGCAATTTGAAGCGCTTAAGCAATCAAACACGCGAGTCAATTGCGTGTGTATCACACGGTGCAGTGGTGGCACTGTGGTATGTGCTCTGCACCTATGGACTTTCACACCCGAGTTTGATTCCGGGCGAGGGCGATGCGATATCTGAACGATCGGTGGGCCACCACCACCACCACCACATCCACCACCACCTCCACCACCACCTCCACCACCACCTCCACCACCACTACCACCACCACCTCCACCACCACCTCCACCACCACTACCACCTCCACCACCACCTCCACCACCACCACCACCTCCACCACCACCACCTCCACCACCACCACCTACCACCACCACCACCACCACCACCACCACCACCACCACCACCACCACCACCTCCACCACCACCACCTCCACCACCACCTCCACCACCACCACCTCCACCACCACCACCACCACCTCCACCACCACCACCTCCACCACCACCACCACCACTACCACCACCACCTCCACCACCACCTCCACCACCACCACCACCACCTCCACCACCACCACCACCACCACCACCTCCACCACTACCACCACCACCACCACCTCCACCACCACCTCCACCACCACCACCTCCACCACCACCACCACCTCCACCACCACCACCATCTCCACCACCACCACCACCACCACCTCCACCACCACCACCACCACCACCACTACCACCACCACCACTACCACCACCACCACCTCCACCACCACCTCCACCACCACCTCCACCACCACCACCTCCACCACCACCTCCACCACCACCTCCACCACCACCACCTTCACCACCACCACCACCTCCACCACCACCACCACCTCCACCACCACCTCCACCACCACCACCTCCACCACCACCACCTCCACCACCACCTCCACCACCACCACCACCTCCACCACCACCACCTCCACCTCCACCACCACCATCACCTCCACCACCACCACCACCACCTCCACCACCACCTCCACCACCACCACCTCCACCACCACCTCCACCACCACCTCCACCACCACCACCACCACCTCCACCACCACCTCCACCACCACCACCTCCACCACCACCCAAGGCTCCTTGACCAACAACTCGCAGGAGCAGCCCTTAACCCAAAGCGAGTAAAAGTAACAGTGTGTACGCAACGCTGCTTTCAAAGCCAAATATTATTGCATTAATGGTTCGTTTGCTTTGGGTGAGATCATCTCCGTCAATATAATGTCAATCGATGAAGCGAACTAATTCCCTCCACGAACAGCCGACAGAGAGTAAAAATTGTCGAGCACAAATGGCGTTCGCTGTTCAACATCCCGTGGCCGATAAAATCGAATCATTGAGTCTGATCTCCTACAACGCCGTTCCAGAACACCGAGCTATGGTGTAAGGAAATCTCGTTACAATAAACAATAACGTCGGGGTAAAGCGCAGTCCGCGATAACACCGTGAGATGCGTACGCAGGCCGAACAAAGGCTGAGGGCGCGTTGGGTAGCGTCTAGAAGGATCCAGCAGCATCCCACCGCCTTGTGTGGTGCTTCTGTTGCGTGCAGTCACTTTTAGATGTTTCCTGTTCACGTTTTTGTTTTGTTGCGGTTGCACCCGAGTCAAGAGTCGCATGGCTCACAGGGTTATTTATGCCGAATACATGAAACAGAAAACTGAAAACTGCTACGCCGAGGTAGCCGTACGACTGCTTGTTCCTACTCGCGCCGCGACGATGTTCCGTTCGCCCGATCGCCTTGTATGCAATTCGCATCCGCGTTATAAATATCAAACAAAAACTGTGTTCGCTATTGCATTCATCATCCCGTTGTGGACAATTCGCGTTATGAAAACAACACAAAAACGGGCTGCTTTTGCCCACGTGACGTGACCACGTGATTTTGATGGGCTCTGTCGCTGTGCCGTGTGATTTAAAAAGATAAGTGACATTATAGACCGCAGCGCGACGATTTAACCCCCTCCCAGAAACACAAACGAATTGTGAAGCGGCTTCTAAAATGTAAATAAATATATGTTGGTTTAACACGTAGGCTTTCGCTACCAATATTATTCATAATAAAGGTTTTTGGGTTAGATCGCGTTATTTAGAAATGTGTCGTAACCCTCCACCACCCGACGTCACCCTGCTGCTCTATATAAAGCCGGGAGCAAGCGAGGGCTTTACCATTCTGGCGAATTGCCCGATGATGCTGGATGTATTTACCAGCGAAACGTCGTACTCAAACTGTAAATGTTGTGGATTCACTCTTCAACACACCGGTGGGCTAAAGTAGTGAATTATTTGTCTTTTGTCAACGTGACACTTTTTTTGCTGATTGGTCGTGTCGGGTGGTGGAGGGTTACGACACATTTATAAATAACGCGATCTAACCCAAAAACCTTTATTATGAAATAAATGTTGCTATAGCAACGGAATGAGGAACGAGTGAGTTTCTCGTCTCAGTAGCCACGGGGCGACACGTGGTGGAGCTTTAAAGCTCCACTGGACACCTTTGAAAAAGAGCTTTATAGTTCATCGGATTCCTCAACCGTGGGTAAATATTCTGATTCTGTTAGACCCTTGCCCTCTGGGTTCTCTCCAAACTGCCGAGACAAAGAAGGAGATCATGCAAACAAAAAACTACATTCTGATAATATATGATGCATTGTCCTTGAAACTGATTGGTCCACACCAGAGACGGCTTTCTTTTGAGCCTCGTCTCAATTGGTGCTAGACCAGATGACGCCAAAAGGCGTACAGCTCAAAGACAATGCACTACCAAAGTAATGAGGGCTCGGGGTAAGCATCTACATCATTAGACCTCCTTTGCCAGTACCAAAATATAATAGTAGGGCTTTTCAAGGACAATGCATCATATATTATCAGAGTGTGTTTTTTTGTTTGCATTTTGACCACAAGTTTTGTGGTTAAAGCACACATGATTCCTTGTAAAAAGGTTTCAGTTTTGTTGCCAGAAAAAGGGGAAAAGCTCCTTTTATTACATTTTGGTACTGGCAAAGGAGGTCTAATGATGACAAAGAACTAGGTTCGACACCCTGGGCTCTCCTCGGGGAAGGCAGTACAGCAAGTAGACTAATCACTGCCCGTGTATTCCATCCGTACGGGGATAGAGCGTTGCCCCGTCGCGCAAGGCGACAATAAATTGATTTTCTCCCGATGCTCGGGTTTCCTCCTGCCACGTGAATAATAACTACGTATGCGTGCGTGTTGCACTTCTTTCGCGCCGTACGTAGACAGCCGTGCTAATCGGAGATTCTGGTGCAAGGACAAACCAACGAAACACAAACAGCAGGTTCTAAAGAAATGAGTTTGTCAATCTAGATAATTTTTTAAAGTTCATGGCTCCCAGTGGCTTCCTTAATATCGGAAGGATAGAGCGTTCCAGACGGATGCAGAAGTGCATCTGGAAGGGCTACTGGGTGTATGAGTGTGTGTACGCGCCAGCCGTAATAGGTGCTACTCGCTAAACTGCACTTGCCCTAACAGACTACACCGGGGAAATTTGTCTTCGTGTGTATTCATGTATGTATGTTGAACTTCGTTCGCACCGTATGTAGCCAACCGTGCAAAATCGGAGATGCGGGGTAAGGGAGGGGGGAAGGACAACAAACTAAAACACCAAAAACAGTTCCAAAGAAATTAGTTCGTAAATATCGATGATGATTTAAAAGTGCGCAGCGCCCAGTGGCTTTATTAATATCGGAAGGGAAGAGCGTTCCAGACGGCCGCAGAAGCGCGTCTGAAAGCGCCGTGCGACGATGATGCGGTGACCACCGCCGCCTTGGTTTGATGGCTGCTGCTGCCAGAATGATGGGTTATGCGCCCTTGACGAGATCACAATAATCAACTCGTAATATAAGAATAGGTTGAACACTTTCTGGCAAATAAAACAGGTGGTGTTAAGATGTTGAAACACCAAACTTAAACCTCTTGCAAGGAATCCTGTCTGCACTAGCCACATATACTTGTGGTGAACATGCAGACAAAAACAATCCATGCCCTGGTAGTATATGATGACGCTTTGTCCTTGAAACCGATTGGTCCACACCAGAGACGGCTCTCTTTAGAGCCAAGTCTCACGAACAGCGCGAGACCAGAGGACGACGCCACAAGGCGACCAGCACAAAGACAATGCCACTATCAGGACATTGAGAACTCGGGGTCCAGCAGCCACATCACGGGACCTCCCTCTTGCCAGTGTCAAAATACAAGAACGGGTTTGACCCTTTCTGGCAAATAAAACAATTGTGTTCAGATGTCGAAACATACCCTTAGGTTATTTCGGTAAAGTCGCGTAGGCATAAAATTAAATAAATCACCGCGTTTCGATCGCAACAATAAGCGGTCGTCCTCAGGCGGAAAAAATATAATTCAGCAATGAAGCTGCTGAGCAAGCGAGAGAGAGCAGCTACAACAACGAGGAGGTTATTTACGTGGCGATGGGTAAGCAGGCGGGGTCTGAGCTGGAAAGGAATTCCATCCCTGGACGCAAGCACCTCAGTTGTGTTAATGGGAGAGATTAGGGAGAGAGAGATTCGGGAGAGAGATTAGCATGAATGATGCTTCCGTCGCCGCATCAGAGTATCATGCCCGCACGTGCGCACAACTGACACCTTTCGCAAGGAATCACGTCTGCATTAACCACATATACATGTGGTGGTATATGAAACTGATTGGTCCACACCAGAGACAGCTTTCTTGAGAGCCTAGTCTCAAATAGTGTTAGACCAGAGGACGCCAAAAGGCGAACAGGGGACACGTGATGAAATAAAGAACTCACCATAAATTGCCTGAAAATCTCTTGAGGTTAAAAAATAAAACCCGAATTTGCAAGCGGCAGATAACCTGTCGAAGAGAGGAGCCGTCAACGACTCGGCGAGGCTTTCGTGGATAAGGAAGTCAGCCATCGTCTTCTGCTTCTCTCGTGCGGCTGCAGAGGCGACGACTCACAGCTTCACATCCACGTGGTCAAGGCCAGCGGAGACGTCTTGTCATAGTGACGTCTCCCTTCTTCGCCTTTGTGGACCGGGACATTGCGTCTCGTTGCACGTCGTTCGGTCTGCTCTGGGATGAACCCACGGGTCGCCACACCGCGACTGGAGAGTTCTGTTGTTTTTACATTTTACATTCGTGCATCGGGAATCATAGTGATGCCATGGTTTGTGGAGCAGATGCGGGTTCCTGTGGCCCATTAAGCGGCTTCGTGAAAGCGTCGTGACCGATTAAGGGAAGGTGGTGGTGGGGTGTTGTTTAAACGAGTTGATTGATCATAATAGAGGGTTTTTTTTATTCGGCTTAGATCGCGTGAGTAAATTAACGTGTCGTTAATACCCGCCACCACCCGACACAGCCAACTAGTAAGGTTTGTCACGTAAACAGAACGTGGCCAATTCGTTACCAGTACAGCAACACCGGTCGTGTGTTGGAGAGCCTTGCCACAACATTTACAATCTGAGTACGACGTTTCGCCAGTAATTACAACTAGCTTCATCAGGATGATATTGGTTGCGAAAGCCCAAGTGTTAAATTGAGTTGATTGCTATTGTTTGGCTGGAACGGGTGGGTGATTGCGAAAGCGTGTTTATCTGCGGAGGATTGATTGGGTAAGGGGGACACGGATCTGTAATAAAGGAGTGAGCGGAAGATAATTGGAGGGGTTATAAATAGGGAGGGGTGGCGCATCCCTGGATGCGCAGGGGGTTGGAGTTGCGGGGAGAGCGGAGGGGAAGCAGCGGGTTTTAGGCAATAGGCAGTTACATTGATGAAAAAGTATAGGGGTTACATTGACGACTCTTTGTGGTTTTAAAGCATAGTCTGAGTAAGCGAGAGACAAGACAAGAGCCGACACCCCCCCCCGCCCTCATCCCCCCCCCCGTGCCCCCACCCCCGTTCCCCAGCCCCCCCCCCCGCCCCCCAAAAGGGGTTGCGGTGATTTCAGACTACGAGAATGAAGCCAAACTGTGGGCACAACAAAAACCAGCCTGACATTTTTTCTTGGGGGGGAAAAAAACTGAACGCCTTCGTCATTGACACCTGCCCTCGGAGCGACGTTTAGGACTATGGCCCTCCTGCGTGAATGGTTCCCCGGCTTTTTTGAGACGTTGGCCTCGAGGCGACGTTTTGGGCTTATGGCCCTTTTTTTTCTCCGTGAAGGTCTCCCCGGCTTTTGTGAAGTCGTTGTGATTGCGCTCTCCGATGATGCTAATGTCAAATGTAATTCACAACATAATTGCCATAATTATTATAATTATTCTAAAGTTAGTGGGGGTGTTGGGGGAGGCTTTTTTGTTATCTGTAATTTGTAGAATGCTTTGATGTTCTCTGTGGGTCGAGTCTCCTTTGAACAATATCTTCTAAGCTCGATGGGCTTCACTCGGTGGGAAATTTCGCGTCTGATTATTCTGAGAGAGGACTAATTTATGGAGCCGACAGCCAGACCTTTGTGCCATACACAGTGCGTCAATTTCCCATACCTCTATCGTGGGACCTTGTTACCCGTATCAAAGTGTAGTGACGTTAATGGTGTCACTATGGTGTTGGCGGCAGCCACTGTCAGAAGCTAGCTACTGTGCGTCTGGCACCTCTCTGGGGGGGTCAGTGAGCACGGCATGCGAACAGGCCCTAGGTGGACATAGTCCTGGTGACGGCTTGAGAGAGGGAAAGTGAGGACCGGGTAGTTCTGGGTGAACCCCAGAGGGCACGTGACCGGGACAGGGGAGCGAAGGGGGACTCGAGGGACACGTGGTGCTCGGTCGAGATCCTTCGGGAAAGATCTCGAAGGGGGCGTGGCCGAGGGCGGAGCGAAGCCACGCCCAGGAGCATGAAGGGGAGGTCCCGGGAGCGTTCGTGGCTGTTCTCTGGAATCAGCCCTCGGCGCTACGTCTCTCCGATCTTCAGTCTCCGCTCGGCATCGTGGGTCAGTCAGGATGTTACTGACTGACCCGGTTATGTAGTTATCCTGTTGGGGTCTAGTTAGCGTGTGTACGAATATGTCGTTAGCCCTGTTGGGGCTGCGTAGCAAACGTGTTGCCTTCAAGTCAAAGTGTGTGCCTCCGTGAAGAACGCTCGGAAAGTATAAAAAATAAGACTAGGTAAAGTCACGTAGTAAGAAATAAAATAAAACAAATCACGACGTTTCGGGCGCAACACAAGCGCGTCCGTCATCAGGGGGGACAACCACAGCAAATGTTTTTTCTTGCTGTGGTCGTCCCACCTAATGACGGACGCGCTAGTGTTGCGCCCGAAACGTCGTGATTTGTTTTATTCCATTTCTAACGACGTGACTTTACCGAAAGAACCAAAGAATAAGTCTATAGGTTTTACCCGTTTCTGGCAATGAAACACGAGTTGTGTGTAAGATGTTCAAACACCAAATATTCACCTTTTGCAAGTAATCAAGTTCTGCGTTAACCACACCCGGTACTCGTGGCAAAACATGGAAACAAAACACGCTCTGACAAATTTTGATTTAAAGCTTTCGTGACTGCAGGGATTCATATTCTTGGTTCTTTCGGTAAAGTCACGTAGAAGGGAAACAACAAAATAATAGAAATATAAAACAATAAAATTCTCACGACGTTTTGACGACTGCAACACAAGCAATCGTCATCAGGTGTGAAAACCACAACAAGAAAATTTGAAAAAAGTGGCGGTTTTTTTAACGTGACTTTACCGAAAGAACCAAGAATACACTCTGACAATATATAAATTGTCTTCAGCCTGAGCTATAAGTGTTATGATACTTGCATTGTGTCCGTGTTTTAGCATTCAGTCTTACCTGATGATGCCTGTGTTGCAACCGAAACGTCGTATTCTATTATTATTTTATTTTATTTTCTCCGTGACTTTACCGACAGAAGCAAAGAGTGCTTTCCCATGTCTTTGCACTGTTCGCCTTTTGCCATTCTCTGGTTCTGACAGAGTCTCACCAATGTGTAAACCCATCAGTTTCAAAGGCAATGCGTGCATTACTAATCAGAACGTGTGTGTACGTGTGCTTTGCCGCAAGTAGGTGTGGTTAGTGCAGACTTGATGACAAGGCCGTAATTATAATATACATTGGGGGTGTTGTAATTTATTTAATAACACATCCCCCCCCAATATTCAAATATTCTCAAAATGCCCCCCCAATATATTGCTATAAACAATATTGTAAAAATAATAATAATTGCTATGCTATGTAAATAAAAACAACAATTTGCTAAACCTTGGCCACAATATCTGGACTTGTCTTCATATAACAATGCTTAGATTTATGTTTATATGATTGTGGTTATGGTTGTACTTTATTAATCCCTAATCTCTGCCATGACATACAATGAAACAAGAAAAGGCAAACAAGAAAAAACAGAGCAATGTAAATACAATACCACTATTAGATATTATTGTTAAAAATTAAAATTAAAAGTCCACCCTATGTGTTAGTGAATTTTTTTTATAATTTAGGCAGGAAATGCGTTTTCAAATTTAGATGTTTTTTTCTGGAGGGGGGGGGGGGACTCCCAGACCCCTTGGAAGATTTGGTCCCCCCCAATGCTGACTCCATGGCTACGGCCTTACTTGATGGTGCCTTGCAATAGGTGCATCTATTTCAGTGTTTTAACATCTGAACAACTCCTATTGTATTGGCAGAAAGGGTAAAAGCCGTTTCTTATTTTTCATATCTCTATACGGTACCTCTGTGGTGATAACTGTTGTTGTTATTGTTGTTGTTGTTATGCCATTTGTTGGCTTTGTTAATTCACTTTTACTTCCTGAAGGGTGTTGTAACTTAATAACAAACTTGATATCATAATGGCAACCCACACCTCTTCTAAACTGCCTGCGCGCCAGTGTTACCAAACCGTTCACAAAAGTAAACACTTTCTAAATGGAGCAACATGTCCTGGTTTGTTGCGCGCCAATTCCTCGTGCGCGTGGACCGGGGTCGTGGTGGCTAAGATGTTTTCTTGTTAAGATGTTTTCTGGTTAAGATGTTTTCTGGTTAAGATGTTTTCTTGTTAAGATGTTTTCTTGTTAAGATGGTTTCTGGTTAAGATGTTTTCTTGTTAAGATGTTTTCTTGTTAAGATGGTTTCTTGTTAAGATGTTTTCTGGTTAAGATGTTTTCTTGTTAAGATGTGTTCTTGTTAAGATGTTTTCTGGTGAAGATGTTTTCTGGTTAAGATGTTTTCTTGTTAAGATGTTTTCTTGTTAAGATGTTTTCTGGTTAAGATGTTTTCTTATTAAGATGTTTTCTGGTTAAGATGTTTTCTTGTTAAGATATTTTCTGGTTAAGATGTTTTCTTATTAAGATGTTTTCTGGTTAAGATGTTTTCTGGTTAAGATGTTTTCTTATTAAGATGTTTTCTGGTGAAAATGTTTTCTGGTTAAGATGTTTTCTTGTTAAGATGTTTTCTTGTTAAGATGTTTTCTGGTTAAGATGTTGTCTGGTTAAGATGTTTTCTGGTTAAGATGTTTTTCTTGTTCATGTTTTCTTGTTTGTTGCGGTTGCACCCGATTCAAGAGCCGAATGGCTCACAGGGCTATACCAAATAAATGAAACTGAATACGAGTTACCCCTCCGTGTGCTCGCGCTGGTCATGATGCTACAGCGTTATGAGACGCGTTCAACGCGTTCGGCGTGGATGACGCTTACAATGAAACTGAATTAAATGTATAAGTATCTGCTGTCAACGAGGAACATTGCCCGAAACGTCGCCTCTCACCGTGTTCTCCAGATCACGAGAACACCCCCAGCAAGCACAACACGTCCCAAGCAGCTTCAGCAAAATCGTTGGAGTCAAAGACGAAGACCCCCCCACTTGTAAGCGAGCAGCACCTGTGAAGGCCGGCACGGCACACGAGGGGGTGGGTGGCCAGCAACCACGCCCGGCCGCCTTTGTCTCCCCAGTTACGACGTTTTGCACACCGCACCAGGTACCCATTTGAGGCTGAGTCGACCTAGGGGATGCCCAGGACCATTTCCGACAAACGGCACTGGTGTTGGCCGTGAGCGGGAATCGAACTCGGCGCGCTGGGTTTGCGGCGCAGCGCGCTAACCGCTGCACCACCGCTCCCCCGTGTCACACACACACACTCACAGACGTATCTGTGTGTTGAACTTCTTTAGCACCGTACGTAGCGAACCGTGCTCATCGGAGGCACGGAACAGAAATCGTAATGGAGACGGCACCCCCCCCCCACCCCCCAAACGTTTGCCTTTAAACAATACAGGCGGGATGAGGTCATCTGGATAATACGGTAATAGGCGACGTTTCGGGCAATGGCCCTCCCCCCCCCCCCCCCCCACCCAGCGACCCACCGCCTCTTGTCCACCCTGCAGTGTGAATGGATTGGCGTGGTCAATGGGCAGGCCAGCGCGTGTGGTGGTGGGGTACAGGGTGGCAACAACACCAACAACAACAACACCAACAACTACAACGCCAACAACAACAACAACACCAACAAAAGTAATCATCCTCCCTCGCGCTTCTGCCAGCAGTGGTGTCGAGCGTGTAATTGCAGGGCTGCGCCTTTACCAATGCCGAATAAAATTATCCTGCTCGCATCCATCACCATTGCTCTCCTCCCTCCCACTACCCCCCCCACACCCCCCACTAGCTCCCCCCCACACCCCCACTAGCTCACCCCCCCCCCCCCCCCACTATCTCACCCCCCCACCAAACCCCCGTACTGGGTCGCATCGCGCTGCACAGCGAGGCATTCACCCAGGCAGATGTCGCCTGCGATCCGCGGGGCGCTGATCCAGAGCCGTGGGTCGACGAGCATTCGGCAGTCGGGGGCTGACAGCGCTCCAAATAGTCCCCGGCACATCTTGATTGCCCGTCTCGCGAGGACATGCAAATGGATGTACGATTGCGGTTTAATGTGCGTGCTGGTGGTGGTAGTGGTGGCAGTGGTAGTGGCGGTGGTGGTGGTGGCGGTGGTGGTGGTGGTGGCGGTGGTGGTGGCGGTGGTGGTGGAAGCGGTGGTGGTGGCGGTGGTGGTGGTGGTGGTGGCGGCGGTGGTGGCAGTGGTGGCAGTGGTGGCGGTGGTGGTGGTGGTGGCGGTGGCGGTGGTGGTGGCGGTGGAAGCGGTGGTGGTGGTGGTGGTGGTGGTGGCGGTGGTGGTGGCGGTGGTGATGGCGGCGGTGGTGGTGGCGGTGGCGGTGGCAGTGGTGGTAGTGGTTAGCGCGCTGCGCTACAAACCCGGCGACCCGTGTTCACTTCCCGCTCACGGTCAACACCAGTGACGATTATCTGAACCGGTCCTGAGCCTCCCCTAAGTCGACTCAGCCTCAAATGAGTACCTGGTGCGATGTGTAAACATCGCCACTGGGGAGACAAATGCGGCCGGGCGTGGTGCTGCCCATCCACCCCCTCTTGTGCCGTTCCGGCTTTCAGGTGCTCAGGAACAGCACTTGCCCCAACAGTCTGTGAAGGCTATACGGGAAGATCTTTGTCTTCGGTGGCTGTGGCTGCTGGTGTTCGTGGTGCTGCACTACGTGGCGTGGTGCTGGCCACCCACCCCCTCGTGTGCCGTTCCGGCTTTCAGGTGCTCAGGAACAGCACTTGCCCCAACAGTCTGTGAAGGCTATACGGGAAGATCTTTGTCTTCGGTGGCTGTGGCTGCTGGTGTTCGTGGTGCTGCACTACGTGGCGTGGTGCTGGCCAGCCACCCCCTCGTGTGCCGTGCCACCCTTGGTAGCTGCTGCCCGCTTAGAGGTGGGCGAGATGTTAACTACCTCGCGCGGTAGGCAGGAAGTCGTGGGTTCCATCACGACCCTGTTACACGCCTGCCGCTGTAGATTTGTAACTCGCGCGTTCTCCCCGTGGTCGCATTGATCTTACTCCGGGTCCTCCGGATGTTGTTGTTGTTGTTGTTTTTTTAAATTTTCACCCGTGACAAGCCACTTCGTCGGGCAATCATTTGTGGCCAGCTCGCTTCTGTAAAAAAAAAAATCTGCATAGCTCGGCTGACCTTGCCTGGTATGAAATGTTTGTCTTTGTTAAGTAGTCTCTGAGTTGCTCGAGCGGCTCGGCTGGAGTCGCTCAACTTAACGCAGTTGCCGCTCGCGAGCCCACCAGAGGGAGCACAGAAAAACAAATCAACGCCAGCGGGCGACGCGATCATGAACTTAAACTCGACTTGACTACTTGAAGCTTTCGTGACTGCAGGAATTCATGTTCTTTGGGTCTTTCGGTAAAGTTACGTAGATAGATTTGAAGCTTTCGTGACTGCAAGAATTCATACTCTTTGGTTTTATTCGGTAAAGTCACATAGGTAAAAAAAACTAATTAAAAATAAAAGAAGCAATTAAAACACGACAGTGGCCCATCCCCCGCACCCCCTACACAACAAAAGACGGATTAACTCAACTCCGCACCCCACCAAGGTCCCCCTACATGCCCCCCCCCCCTTAACCTGCATTTAGGCTTTTCTATTTCCCTGTTTTCTACTCCCCCCTTACAGCACATTCTTGCCGATCTTTAATCTCTGACTTTAACACCCTACTGGGTCAACACTTTAACGCGGCTATTTTAATGCTGAATTCTCCTGTTTGATATGTAAACTCCTTTGTCAAGGCGCGCGGCTCCTCCCACCCAGCTTAAAAGACGCTGCGAATCTTAGCAGCGTTCATTGAAGCGCTGTCGTCCCGACAGCTCTGTGCCTTCACCTGAAGAAGGCCACTTGTGTTGTGGCCGAAACGTCGTGTTTTAATTGTTTCTTTTATTTTTAATTTGTTGTTTTTTTTTTACCTACGTGGCTTTACCGAATGAAACCAAAGAGTATAACGTAGATAGGTTGAAAAAAGAATATTAAATTAACAAGGGAGACAAAGGTGGTCGGGCGCGGTGCTGCTATCTACGTGACTTTACCGAAAGACCCAAATAATATTTAAACCAAACTTTTGTTCAACAAGTAACCCCCCCCCCATCATTTGCGACCCTGACTATCGCAAACGATGGCTCGAACGAAGTGGCTCGTCATCGTCACGTGGACATTCATAACCGCAGCCAAATAAACTCCATCCGCGTTGTGGCGTTGATGCTAAACGCGGTGGGAAAAACCCGGAGGAGCCGGAGAAAAATTCACGCGACCATGTGGAGAGAGAGAGAGAGACACGCAAACTCCAAATATACAGCAGCAGGCGTCGTCAGGGTCAGGATCGAACCCACGACCTCCTGTGTACCAGGAGAGGTAGTTAACATCTCACCACGGGGAGAGAGAGAGACACGCAAACTCCAAATATACAACAGCAGGCGTCAGAGTCGGGATCGAACTCACGACCTCCTGTGTACCAGGAGAGGTAGTTAACATCTCCTAGCCACCGTGGCGCATGGCCGGCGTGGTCGTGTAGCTCAAGCTGAGAGCTGCGATCAAATTCCGGTGGGGGTAGGAGCACCATGTTTAATGTGATGGGCGAAGGAGGGTACGTGCTGTCAATGGTGACCGGGCTGAGACCATCAGCTCACTGCGTTTGAGAACCCGGTTTAATCACGACTTCGTCTATGTGAGTCTGAGTCTCTGCGTGAGGCTATGGGTATCTGCAGGAATCTATTCGGTCTCTGCGTGGGTCTATGGGTCTCTGTGTGAGCCTATGGGTCTCTGTGTGAGTCTATGGGTCTCTGTGTGAGTCTGCGGGTCTATGTGTGAGTCTATGGGTCTCTGCGTGGGTCTATGGGTCTCTGTGTGAGTCTGCGGGTCTCTGTGTGAGTCTATGGGTCTCTGCGTGAGTCTGTGAGTCTCTGCGTGGGTCTGTGGGTCTCTGCGTGAGTCTGCGGGTCTCTGCGTGAGTCTGCGGGTCTCTGTGTGAGTCTATGGGTCTCTGCGTGGGTCTATGGGTCTCTGTGTGAGTTTGTGGGTCTCTGTGTGAGTCTGTGGGTCTCTGCGTGAGTCTGCGGGTCTCTGTGTGAGTCTGTGGGTCTCTGTGTGAGTCTGTGGGTCTCTGCGTGGGTCTGTGGGTCTCTGTGTGAGTCTGCGGGTCTCTGTGTGAGTCTGTGGGTCTCTGTGTGAGACTGTGGGTCTCTGTGTGAGTCTGTGGGTCTCTGTGTGAGTCTGTAGGTCTCTGCGTGGGTCTGTGGGTCTCTGTGTGAGTCTGCGGGTCTCTGTGTGAGTCTGCGGGTCTTTGTGTGAGTATGTGGGTCTCTGTGTGAGTCTGTGGGTCTCTGTGTGAGTCTATGGGTCTTTGTGTGAGTATGTGGGTCTTTGTGTGAGTCTATGGGTCTCTGTGTGAGTCTGTGGGTCTTTGTGTGAGTATGTGGGTCTCTGTGTGAGTCTGTGGGTCTTTGTGTGAGTCTGCGGGTCTCTGTGTGAGTCTATGGGTCTCTGCCTGAGTCTGTGGGTCTCTGTGTGAGTCTATGGGTCTCTGTGTGAGTCTATGGGTCTATGCGTGAGTCTGTGGGTCTCTGCGTGAGTCTGCGGGTCTCTGTGTGAGTATATGGGTCTCTGCGTGAAACCGTGGGTCTCTGTGTGAGTCTGTGTTAGTCTACGGGTCTCTGTGTGAGTCTATGTATCTCTGTATGAGTCTATACGACTATCCACTCAACAATCGCATTTTTTTAAGCTGGTGTCGTGATGGGGAAGAAGAGAGAGTGTATGAGTCGCTTGGTGAGTGGATCCATCAGTGATTCAGCGTTGCAATTGAGCGAAGAGGTGAGAGAGCGGTCTAATAGGAGAGTGGCTCAGTTAATGCGTGGGCGAATTAGTGATAAATTCCAGTGAGTGAGCGAGTAAGTGGGTGATGTTGCCGAATGATTGAGTGAGCTAGTAAGTCAGTGACTGAGTGAGTGGACGCATGAGCGATATAGCGATTGGGTGGATAGGTCAGCCGAGTGAGTGAGTGATTAAGTGAGCGGTTGGTATAGATGAGTGAGTGGGTGAATGAGTGAGTGAGCAGGTGATTGAGTTGGCCGAATGGGTGGGCCAGCGAGAGGGTAGATAGGTGAGCGGGCGCGTGAATAGGTGAGCGTTTCTGCGAATGTTCGCTAACAGCACTTGCCCCAACAGTCTGTGAAGGCTATTACGAGTGGAGAGCAGTGGCGCATTCGCTACAAACCCGGCGACCCGAGTTCAATTCCTACCCACGGCCACCAACACCCAGTGACGGCTATCCGAACCGGTACCTGGGCCTCCCCTAGGTCGACTCGGCATCAAATGAGAACCCGGTACAGTGTGTAAGACATCGCCACTGGAGGAGACAAAAACGGCCGGGCGTGATGCTGGCCACCCACCCCCTCGTGTGCCGTGCCGGCCTTCATAGGTGCTCGTTAACAGCACTTGCCCCTACAGTCTGTGAAGGCTACACGGGGGATCTTTGTCTGAGAAAACACACGCAATTTTCTTCTCATTCCCACGACCATACACTTGTTACTGGGGGCTCGGAAACAGCAATTAAACACATTTATAACTGGCACGTGCAATATTCACAATGTCGAGCTTATCCTCTGCGGGGATATACAGCGCTGATAAATAATTATGAAATAAATCACAAAGATGTGTTTTTACGCAAATGGGATCTTAAATTCATGAACTACTCCCACAGCTTGCAGCTCATATCAGCCCGGCTAGAGCGAGCGAGTTCAACTCCTGGTTGTGTGCGGGGTGGTGGGGGGGGGTTGACTCAGCCGATCATCCCTCCGCGGTCGATAAAACGAGAACCGCCTTATGTGTAAATCAGCATCGGTGGTCACCAGTGGTTGTCACTCCCGGCATAGGAATGTGGAATTTCCGGCCAGTGGCTTTCGCAGGGCTGTACACGAGAGATGGGCACCAATACCTCAATGCCAGGCCAGTCCATCAAAGTGGTACTCCTTTTATCGACCAGAAGTTGAATTCGCTCCCGTCATTTTTAATAATGAAGGGCCGTTGCCCGAAACGTCGCCTTGTATATATCCCCCCCCCCCCTCCCTATTAAGGACACGCACACGCATGCATGCGCGTTGCTGGTCTTTGAAGAGCGCGTCAAGGCTCACGTCTTCCCCCCTTTTTTGGGGGGTCTAACAACACCACATTAGGCGGCGTGCACTCGTCGAAATGATCCAATTACATCGGAGGAGTAATTAAAGTTTTGTGGCCGCAATTAATCGCCGAATTAAAAAAAAAATTAGTTCCGGCTCGTTAATTAAGCAACATTCCTGCGCACAGGATAGGCGGGTTGGGTGAACGACACGAGGTGGGGGGGGTTGGTGGTGATGATGGTGGTGGTGGTGATGGTGGTGGTGGTGGAGCGATCTCCCAGAAGTGATCAATCAACTCGCTCGCTTTCAGATGACCGGAATTAAACCCGTCCCTGAGCGGAGCAGCGGATGCGACGCGTCGTCAATAACACTCCCTGCTTTACTAACGAAGCGCTTTGCCGTCAATTAGACACTACATCGGGGGTGGGTACGCGCCGCAGAGGGTTTACGCTCGCGTGCTCGCAACGCAGCGAGGCGTAAGTCGCGTGGCTTGGACGTCGTACCGTCGTCTGTCCGTCTGCTGCAGCAAAGAATTGAAGGGAATTCCAACAGGACCCACGTGACTTTACCGAAAGAACCAAAGAGTATGGATTCCTGCAGTCACGAAAGCTTCAAATCAAGATTTATTGACCTGGTCAAGGCACTATAGTACCATCAGTAGGCCTGGGCTCTGCGTTGTTTCTTCGTGCTTTCGGAGTCCCCGACTCCTCTGCTCACGATCATTAAGGGCCTTCATGATGGTGAGTGGGCACCGGTAAAACTACGTGGCCGGGAGTCTGTGGAGGAGGCTCGTGAAGGACGCTGCTACTTCTGGGCAGTTGGAGGCACTCGCCCTCCAGCAACAACGGAGGGCAGAGGAGCGACGCTCACAACAACGGGTGGAGCGCCGGGTGTATAAAACGCATCAAGTTGGCACAGTAGGGGGCACAGGTGGTGCATCGGCGACTCATCTCAGTCAGTCGACCCGTGGCACCTGGGTCTGCCCCATGACCTCCAGCCAGCGGGCGTTCGACACTTCACGTGGCCTCAACGTGCACCTAGCCTGGCACAAGCGGCGTAGTAACGTCACCGCAACTTAGTGGATAATGGCGGTTGTGGGGAGCGGTGGTGCAGCAGTTAGCGCGCTACGCTCCGAACCCGGCGACCCAGGTTCGATTCCCGCTCACGGCCAACACCAGTGACGATTATCTGAACCGGTTATGGGCCTCCCCTAGGTCGACTCAGCCTCAAATTAGTACCCGGTGCGATGTGTCTCTTGCCGGATAAAAAAAAAAAATCTTGGGTGAGTAATTAATGAATTAACATTATTTTAAATCGTTGTTAGAAAATGTCATTTGCTATGATGCATCGTTCACTCAGCCGAACTGTCGCCAATTCTGCCTAGGGAAATCCATGCAAATTGGCGTTTCATTTTAAACTTCCATCGCTTAAGGCGCCGGGTTTTATTTAAATTTCACGATTTTACATCTAATTGCAGGGACGTGAGCATAGCAGCACGCGTGTCTGTGTGGGCCAGAGTGGGGAGCGGTGGTGCAGCGGTTAGCGTGCTGCGCTACAAACATGGCGAGCGACCCGAGTTCGATTCCCGATCACGGTCAACTCCACTGTGGCGATTATCTGAAGCGGTCCCTCCACTAGGTCGACTCAGCCTTCAATATGTACCTGGTGCGGTGATGTAAAATTATGGGCACTAGGGAGACAAAGGCGGTCGGGCGTGGTGCTGGCCACCCACCCCCCTCGTGTACCGTTCAGGCCATCAAAAGGTTGCTCGCTAACAGCACTTGCCCCTACAGTCTGTTACAGGCTACACTGGCGAAACAGTGGTGCCCTGCAACAAATTAAATCAACTCAACGCTCTAGACAGCTACATTTGGGGCCGTCCATAAATTACGTCAGCACCTAGAGGGGAGGGGGGGAGGGGGGGGAGTTGAGAAATGTGACGTCACATCAAAATGCGCAACTTTAAATAAATATAGCATTAAATTTTGATTTAAAGCTTTCGTGACTGCAGGGATTCATATTCTTGGTTCTTTCGTAGAAGGGAAACAATAAAATAATAAAAATATAAAACAATAAATTGTTATAACAACACTATAACAACACTCCTACAACATCAGAGTGCAGCGCTACGTTAAATACGCACTACAATGGCGATAGTTTAAAGCGATTTGAAGCCTGTTTTATTTTCAAAATGGAAATATGGTTGGGGGGGGGGGGCAGAGCTTTGTGACGTCATATTTGAGGGGGGGGGGTCAAAATCGTCCAAACGGCCCCTTTTGTAGAACCATAACACACACATACACATACTGACAAAGACAAAGATCCCCCATATAGCCTTAACAGACTGTAGGGGCAAGTGCTGTTAGCGAGCACCTATGAAGGCCGGAACGGTACACGAGGGGGTGGGTGGCCAGCACCACGCCCGACCGCCTTTGTCTCCCTAGTGGCAATGTTTACACACCGCACCAGGTACTCATTTGAGGCTGAGTCGACCTAGGGGAGGCCCGGGACCGGTTCAGATAATCGTCACTGGTGTTGGCCGTGAGCGGGAATCGAACCCGGGTCGCCCGGTTCATAGCGCAGCGCGCTAACCGCTACACTATCGCTCCCACGAGCACCTATACACACATACGCACACACATACACAACAACAACCGCCATTCGCCACTAAGTGGCGGTGACGTCACCACGACGCTTGTGCCAGGCTATGTGCACCGTGAGGCCACGTGAAGTGTCGAACGCCCGCTGGCAGGAGGTCACGGGGTGCCATGGGTCGACTGACTGAGATGACTGGCTGATGCACCACCTGTGCCCCCTACAGTGCCAACCTGCTGTGCTTTAGCCACCCGGCGCTCCGCTCGTTGTTGTGAGCGTCGCTCATCCGCCCTCCGTTGTTGTTGGAGGGCGACTACCTCCAACTGCCCAGTAGCGTCCTTCACGAGCCTCCTCCACAGAGGCCGATCTTGACACCGCTGGTACCAGTCATCAGAAAGTCCACTCAGCTCCACGTCCTCCTGTACCACACCACTCCATCTCTTCTCTAGCCCGTGCTGCGCCCGCTTAGCCCCCTCGATCCGGCCGAACAAAAGCTGTTTCGGCATGCGGTGGCTGGGCATGTGGGCTACATGACCCAGCCATCGCAGCCTTCCCCGCCGGAGGAGCTCACCGATGGGACCTTGCCCAGATCTTTCAAGGATTTGTGAGCTCCTAACACAATCCAGTCTGGTTAAACCTAGGATGGATCGTAGGCAGGCCAGCCTAAATGTTTCTAACCGGCGAAGATGTTCCATTAGGGGGGTCCACGTTTCGCAAGCGTAGAGAAGGGAGGGAATGACCGTGGCCGAGAAGACCCGAAGCTTAGTGCGGAGCGACAGACCAGGTAGCTTCCACACAGCGTTACGCAACCGATGAAAAGATATTGCCGCTCGACTGATTCGGAGTGAGACCTCTGCTGTTAAACTGGAGCCGGTCATAAGCACACTTCCCAGGTATGGGAAACTCTCCATTCTCTCCACAACTGCCCCATCACCGATTGGGAGTTGTGGGGGTGGAGTGTCCGATGGTACAAAATACACATACACACACATACACACACATGCACACACACATACAAAGACAAAGATCAAAGATCCCCCGTATAGCCTTAACAGACTGTAGGGGCAAGTGCTGTTAACGAGCACCTATACACACATACGCACACACATACACACATACACACACATACACACACACACATACACACACAAACACACATACACACATACACACACATACACACACATACACACACACATACACACATACACACACATACACACACGTACACACACACGTACACACACACGTACACACACGTACACACACATATACACACACACACGTACACACACGAGTCGATTAAAGGCCCACGTGGCAGCAGTTTCTTGGGGGAGCACAGGTGGCGCATCTGTGCCGGTCATCTCAGTCAATCAGCGCGTCGCCATCGCACCTGCGCCTGCGCCTGCCTCGTGACCTTCAGCGCAAGCAGCGAGGCTTCAACACTCTCCCGTGACAGCCCCGGGGTGCACACCTTCCCTGCCCCGGTGCAAACTTCCGCGAGATGCCATCGACAATTAGCGGCGAGTGACGCCTCGTTCGTTTGTCGTCGTCGTTGTTGTCGTTGTTGTTGTGTAGCAGTTGCGTAGCTACTGAGTGTGCAGGCGGTGCAACTGCGCCAGAGCCTACGGGCGGGAGATGCGGGAATTGGAGGGAGAAACCCGCGCGTTCCATTCGCCGCGCAACGAATATCCCCCCGTGTTGCCTCTCACACCGTGTGCGTCGTTTCGCGAATGCGTCGTCGCTTTATGAATTGATTGCCGGCGACCAGACCCCGCGTCGCCTCGACGCCCATACCCACGTTGCCGTGGCGATGTTGAACTTCTTTCGCACCGCACGCGTGCTGGTAGCGGCGTCCGTCCTCGTTATGCGTCGCCTCTCCGCCTTCACCGCCTCCACCAGCACCACCACCAGCACCACCACCACCCACTACTACTGCTACAACTACCCCGTCAATCGCTTTGATTGACGCCGTCTCTACTCTTTGGTTCTATTCGGTAAAGTCACGTAGGTAAAAAAATAAAACAACAAAAATCACGACGTTTCGGCCACAACAACACAAGTGGCCTTCATCAGGTGAAGGGGACCGTGACAGTACGGTCCCCTTCACCTGATAAAGGCCACTTGTGTTGTGGCCGAAACGTCGTGATTTTTGTTGTCTTATTTTTTTACCTACGTGACTTTACCGAATAGAACCAAAGAGTATGGATCCTTGCAGTCACGAAAGCTTCCGATCTAGAATTGACGCCGTCTCGTTATTCATCGTCGCGGATTTCAGGAACGCGTGCCCAACGTAAACCGGGTCTGGCGGGGTGGGGGCGGTGATTACCGAAGCGATGTGACACTCGCACACATTGACTTTAGAAAAGGGCATTCAGAGGCACGGGAGAATTAGTTAAAGAGAGAGAAGTCGCACCTGGAGCGGCGGGGTGCATTCCAGACGGCCAGCTCCGATAGGGTATCTGTGTGAGTCTATGTGTCTCTGTGTGAGTCTATGGGTCTCTGTGTGAGTCTATGGGTCTCTGTGTGAGTCAATGGGTCTAAGTGTGAGTCTATGGGTCTCTGTGTGAGTCAATGGGTCTAAGTGTGAGTCTATGGATCTCTGCGTGAGTCTATGGATCTCTGTGTGAGTCTATGGACCTCTGTGTGAGTCAATGGGTCTATGTGTGAGTCTATGGATCTCTGTATGAGTCTATGATGATGATGGCGGTGGTGGTGGTGGTGAATGGATGATGATGGTGAGAGTGAATGGATTATGATGATGGTGGTGGTGAGAGTGAATGGATGATGACGACGACGAACTAAGATGACCTCTCTTCCCGCACTGCCCTCCCAACCGCGTTACCGAACTCACAGCCACCAGCCCCGGGGCCCTGCAACCACGGCCACGGCCACAATCGCCACTGCTGGTCGACACAGCGACTCGAGTGGGGGGGGCGAGTGGGGGGCGAGTGGCCTTGGGGTTGGTGGGGCGAGTGGGGGCGAGTGTGGGGCGAGTGGGGGGCGAGTGGCCGTGGGGTTGGAGAGGCGAGTGGGGGGCGAGTGGGTGGGGTTGGTGGGGCGAGTGGGGGGCGAGTGTGGGGCGAGTAGGGGGCGAGTGGTGGGGCGAGTGGCCGTGGGGTTGGAGAGGCGAGTGGGGGGCGAGTGGGTGGGGTTGGTGGGGCGAGTGGTGGGGCGAGTGGGGGACGAGGGTGGGGGGTGGGGCGAGTGGGGGGGCGATTGGCCGTGGGGTTGGTGGGGCGAGTGGGGAGCGAGAGTGGGGGGTGGCTAGGATGGAGGAGGAGGGGGAGGGGATGGACAAAAATATCGGTCGAGACGAAGCCAAGTAAATAAATAAACAGCGCGGCCAAAAAACAAATAAGCAAAATCTGCCCTTCGGGTGTTTATCTGGCGGCGTTAATGTCGCCCAGTGGCAGATTTGTGAGCCGTGTGGGTACGTGGGGGGGGGGGGTGCGGAGGGTGGACGCCGAGGCGACTCCTGATTGGTTATCGACCGCGTGCGGGGATCGCGCGCCTCGTGCGACCCAGCCCGAGACGCGGCGGAAGATCTCCCCGTAGGAAGGGTCAGGGCCACGACCCCCGCACACTACCCCTCCCCCAACCCCTTCCCCTCCAACCCCTCCAACCCCTCCTCTTACCCCCCATACCCCTCCCCCTGGTGTCTCAACCGAGAGTAGAAACACAACGGTGGCGGCCTGCGCCGTGTCGTCGTCCAAATGTGGACAGCGTTTGACCTTCGTGCGAACTCAACCCTGATCATCATCATCTGCTGCTGCTGCTGCAGATGATGATGATCGCTGGGCTTCGATCGCCACCCTGTAGCTTCTGTGACCGCAACCCCTTGGAGCCGCATCCACCACACAAACCACAGCAGCAGATGGGGGCTACAGTTGGCCATGATGATGATGATGATGATATCTACGCACACGTGGAACGTAATTCGAAAGTCTCTCCGGGAAGTGTGCGGATGCCGTGGTCACCAACCCAGAACAGAACCACGGATCGTCGAACGTGGACTCCGTTCCCGATTGACAAACGAGGAGGAAGAGGAGGAGAAGGAGGAGAGAATGATGAGGGTGGGGGGTGGGGAGACGGAGGAGGTCGCGTCACAACAGCGATGATTCACCACTCCGCTACTCCTGACGCAATCATCTGGCTCCAGCAGATCTCAAAAACGCGATTGTGTTGTTTGGT